>NW_026060307.1:0-129184 GCF_024139225.1 Suncus etruscus | reverse complement strand
TAAATGCCTAAAGAGTACCAGCTAAAAGAGAACAAAATAAAAACACCCTAGGTACATCCTAGTCACAATATTAAAAACCACAGTTAGAGATACATTACTAAAAACAGCAAGGGAAATCAAAACAAAGCATCCTTAAGATTTATAGTGATTTATCACAAGCAACCCTCCTGCCCTGAAAGCAGTGGTGGAATATACTGAAAATAAAAGCTTTTAATGAAGTGAATGTCTCATCAAGAATACTTCACTCAGCTAACTGTCATTTAGGTTTGAAGGAAGGATACATATGAAGGATACATATTTCAGTTTAAGAACTTTAGAACTGAAAACTATCCTTAAAAGAAGATAACAAGGACACCAGGCGGGGAAAATCCGCGAAAGTACACTGGCCCAGTGGGGCTCAACTGTGAAAGACTGTGAGTGTGACCTGTCTATGTCTGTCTACTGTCCTCTTGCGTGAAACTCTTGCGAGTGGGGCAAAAAGAGGCTCAGAGGAGCACGGCCACTCCGCTTCGCTACGCGGCCGTGCACTCTTTCTAAGGAAAGAACTCCATTGCAACAAGAAGGAAAAATCACACTAAGAACGGCGCTATATCACAGAAGCAAACATTTCTCTCTGGACCGTCTTCTCTGTTGCATGCTCAGGCCTAAGATTTGACCCAGTGTGAGGCTTCATCCACGGAGGACTCCCCTCCCTTAGAGGCAAGTCAGCCCATCCAGAAAGGGAAGAGCCAGAGGACTGTGCTGCCTACATCATATAGACAATGAATACCACCACAACACGTAGAAAAACCCACAATACAAGTGTGACAATGGGGAAACAACGCAGGCCAGCATCAGACATAGAGAATGAAGATGACAATTCTGAGGACCAGATAATGACTGAACAACTAATCAACCTCTCAGATAAGGACTTTAGACTAGCAATATGGAAGGTGCTCAACAGACTCCAAGAAACCATGGATCGAGTTGAACAGAACACTAATAAGAACCAAGAAAATATGAAGACAGAAATCACAAAACTCCAAACTGAAATAACATGTCAACTAACAGGACTGAAAAAAGTCAGTAAACGAAGTGAACGACAAAATGGATAAGCTCTGGGACAGGGTATCAGAAGCTGAGAATAGACTTGGTGCTGTGGAAGATGAGATACATAACAATTCCATACAGCAGGAGAGATTGGACAAAAAAACTTAAAGCAAATGAGCAGACAATGGAAAAATTAGTCAAAGAATGGGAACAGACAAAAATAGAAGTCTATGATAAGATCAACAGAAACAACTTAAGAATCATTGGAGTCCCAGAGACCCAGGAAGAAAATTTCCAGGAAGAATCAACGGTCTAGAACATCATTAAAGAGAAACTTCCAGAGCTAAAGAATATATGTGATCAAATCCTGCATGCCCGAAGAGTACCAACCAAAAGAGACCCCAGAAAAACCACCCCAAGACACATCCTAGTCACAATGACAAATCCCACAGATAGAGACAGAATTCTGAAAACAGCAAGATCAAAAGGGGAAATCATGTTCAAGCAAGCTTCCCTGAGATTTACAGCAGACCTGTCACCAGAAACACTCAATGCCAGAAAGCAGTGGTGGGATATTGTGACAAGACTGAATGAAATGAATGCCTCACCCAGAATACTATACCCAGCAAAACTCACTTTCTGGTTTGATGGAAGAATACATGGTTTCACAGAAAAAAAACAGCTCAGAAACTTCACAGACACAAAACCAGTCTTAAGAGAAAAACTGAAAGACCTAATCTAAGACAAGACTACCCAAAAGACACACCAAATTTTGAAATAAAGATGGCGTTAAATCCCAGGACAATTCTTTCTCTCAACGTCAATGGACTAAATGCACCAGTTAAGAGACACAGAGTGGCTAAATGGATCAAAAAACTCAATCCAACCTTCTGCTGCCTACAAGAAAATCACCTGAATAGTCAGAACAAACATAGACTCAAAATAAAAGGCTGGAGAAAAAATTATCCAAGCAAACAACACCCATAAAAAAGCTGGAGTGGCCATACTAATATCAGATAATGCAAACTTTATACTCAGGAAGGTTGTAAGGGACAAAGACGGACATTTTATATTAATCAAGGGGTACGTAGAGCAGGAAGAATTCACTTTCCTAAACATATATGCACCGAATGAGGGGCCAGCAAAATATTTAATACAACTATTGACAAATCTGAAAAATAATATCAACAACAACACAATAATTGTGGGGGACCTTAACACGGCTTTGTCAACACTGGACAGGTCAACCAGACTGAAACCCAACAAGAATATACTAGACCTGAGGAGAGAAATGGAAGAAAGAGGCCTAGTGGATATATATAGGACACTCCATCCCCAGAAACCTGGATACACATTCTTCTCCAATGTACATGGGACATTCTCCAGGATAGACTACATGCTGGCACATAAAACATACCTCCATAAGATCAAGAGGATAGAAATTTTGCAGACTACCTTCGCTGACCACAAGGCTCTGAAATTATTTGTGAACTCCAAAGGGACTCAGAAGAAACACTTTAACACCTGGAAGTTAAACAGCCTCATGCTCAATAACCAGTGGGTCCGAGATGAAATCAAGGAGGAAATAAAAAGTTTCCTGGAAACAAATGACAATAAAGACACAAAATATTAGAACTTATGGGACACAGCAAAAGCAGTACTGAGAGGAAAATTTATAGCTTTGCAAGCACACATCAGGAAGGAAGAAGGAGCTTACCTGAGTAGCTTAATGACACGGCTAATAGAACTAGAAAATGCTCAACAAAAGGACCCAAGAATAGGAAGACAGAAGGAAATAACAAAGCTGAGAGCAGAAATCAACGAAGTGGAAACTCAAAAAACAATCCGAAAGATCAACGAAAGCAGAAGTTGGTTCTTTGAAAAAATAAACAAGATTGATAGACCACTGGCAAACCTAACAAAGAAAGAGAGAGAGAGAAACTTGATAACTCGTATCAGGAATGAAAAAGGAGAGATCACTACTGATATGACAGAGATTCAAAGGGTAATCAGAAACTACTTTGAAAAACTCTACGCCACTAAAAATGAGAACCTGGAAGAAATGGATAAATTCTTGGACTCTTATAATCTTCCACGGTTGAAGGAAGAGGATGTAGCATATCTAAACACCCCCCATCACCATTGATGAAATTAAAAGAGTAATCAAATGTCTGCCGAAAAACAAAAGCCCAGGTCCAGATGGATTTCACTAATGAATTCTATCAAACTTTCCAAGAGGAACTACTGCCAATCTTGGCAAGACTCTTTCATGAAATTGAACAAACAGAAACACTTCCAAATAGCTTTTATGAAGCCATCATCACCTTGATACCTAAACCAGACAGAGACGCTATCAAAAAAGAAAATTACAGACCAATATCACTTATGAATGCAGATGCAAAGATCCTCAACAAAATCCTGGCAAATAGGATTCAATGCCTCGTTAAAAAGATCATCCACTACAATCAAGTAGGTTTCATTCCAGGAATGCAAGGCTGGTTTAACATCCGTAAATCTATCAACATAATACACAACATCAATAACAAGAAAAATAAAAACCACATGATCATATCAATAGATGCAGAGAAAGCATTTGATAAGGTCCAACACCCATTCTTGATCAAAACTCTCAGCAAGATGGGAATGGAGGGAACCTTTCTCAATATAGTGAAGGCCATCTACCACAAGCCAGTGGCAAATATTATCCTCAATGGAGAAAAACTGAAAGCCTTCCCTCTAAATTCTGGCACAAGACAAGGCTGTCCTCTCTCACCACTCCTATTCAACATAGCACTGGAAGTACTTGCTATAGCGATTAGGCAAGAAAAGGATATCAAGGGAATCCAGATAGGAAAGGAAGAAGTCAAGCTCTCACTGTTTGCAGATGACATGATACTCTACTTAGAAAACCCTAAAGACTCTATCAAAAAGCTTCTAGAAACAATAGACTCATATAGCAAGGTGGCAGGCTACAAAATTAACACACAAAAATCAATGGCCTTTCAATATACCAATAGTAATAAGGATGAAATGGACATTAAGAAAACAACCCCATTCACAATAGTGCCTCACAAACTCAAATATCTTGGAATCAACTTGACTAAATATGTGAAGGACCTATACAAAGAAAACTATAAAACTCTGCTCCAAGAAATAAGAGAGGACACACGGAAATGGAAACGCATACCCTGCTCATGGATTGGCAGGCTTAACATCATCAAAATGTCAATACTCCCCAAGGCATTATACAGATTTAATGCCATCCCTCTAAAGATACCCATGACATTCTTCAAAGAAGTGGATCAGACACTTTTGAAATTCATTTGGAACAATAAACACCCTCGAATAGCTAAAGCAATCATTGGGAAAAAGAATATGGGAGGAATTACTTTTCCCAACTTTAAACTGTACTACAAAGCAACAGTTATCAAAACAGCATGGTATTGGAATAAGGATAGGTCCTCAGATCAGTGGAATAGGCTTGAATACTCAGAAAATGTTCCCCAGACATACAATCACCTAATTTTTGATAAAGGAGCAGGAAATCCTAAATGGAGCAGGGAAAGCCTCTTCAACAAGTGGTGTTGGCACAATTGGATAGCCACTTGCAAAAAAATTGAACTTAGACCCCCAGCTAACATCATGTACGAAGGTAAAATCCAAATGGATTAAAGACCTCGATATCAGCCCCAAAACCATAAGATATATAGAACAGCACATAGGCAAAACACTTCAGGACATTACAGGCATCTTCAAGGAGGAAACTGCACTCTCCAAGCAAGTGAAAGCAGAGATTAACAGATGGGAATATATTAAGCTGAGAAGCTTCTGCACCTCAAAGGAAATAGTGCCCAGGATACAAGAGCCACCCAGTGAGTGGGAGAAACTATTCACCCAATACCCATCAGATAAGGGGCTAATCTCCAAAATATACAAGGCACTGACAGAACTTTACAAGAAAAAAACATCTAACCCCATCAAAAAATGGGGAGAAGAAATGAACAGACACTTTGACAAAGAAGAAATACACATGGCCAAAAGACACATGAAAAAATGTTCCACATCACTAATCATCAGGGAGATGCAAATCAAAACAACGATGAGATACCACCTCACACCCCAGAGAATGGCACACATCACAAAGAATGAGAATAAACAGTGTTGGCGGGGATGTGGAGAGAAAGGAACTCTTATCCACTGCTGGTGGGAATGCTGTCTAGTTCAACCTTTATGGAAAGCGATATGGAGATTCCTCCAAAAACTGGAAATCGAGCTCCCATACGATCCAGCTATACCACTCCTAGGAATATACCCTAGGAACACAAAAATACAATACAAAAACCCCTTCCTTACACCTATATTCATTGCAGCTCTATTTACCATAGCAAGACTCTGGAAACAACCAAGATGCCCTTCAACAGACGAATGGCTAAAGAAACTGTGGTACATATACACAATGGAATATTATGCAGCTGCCAAGAGAGATGAAGTCATGAAATTTTCCTATACATGGATGTACATGGAATCTATTATGCTGAGTGAAATAAGTCAGAGAGAGAGAGAAAAACGCAGAATGGTCTCACTCATCTATGGGTTTTAAGAAAAATGAAAGACACCCTGGTAATAATAATTTTCAGACACAAAAGAGAAAAGAGCTGGAAGTTCCAGCTCACCTCAGGAAGCTCACCACAAAGAGTGATGAGTTTAGTTAGAGAAATAACTACATTTTGAACTGTCCTAATATTGAGAATGTATGAGGGAAATGTAGAGCCTGTTTAGGGTACAGGCGGGGGTTGGGTGGGGAGGAGGGAGATTTGGGACTTGGGTGATGGGAATGTTGCACTGGTGATGGGTGGTGTTCCTTTTATGAATGAAACCCAAACACAATCATGTATGTAATCAAGGTGTTTAAATAAAAAAAAATTATAAAAAAAAAAGATTGCAGATTTTTCCATGAATTAAAAATACTATTTTGAACATTGTTTATTATAAGAATAAAGGAACAAGTATTATCTCAGAAAATTATGTAACACTGGATGCAATGTATGAAAACTATTAACATGTAGATCATCAAGAGACTAATAAAAAAAAAAAGAAGATAACAAGATTATAGTAGTGGGAAACTTCAGCACTGCTCTGTGACCTCTTAATAGGCTAATTAGTCTAAAACCCTTTGGAAAGCTACGTGGAGATTCCTCCAAAAACTGAAATTGAGGTCCCATATGATCCAGTTATGCCACTCCTAGGGATATACCCTAGGAGCACAAAAATACAAAAATCCCTTCCTCATGCCTATATTCATTGCATCGCTATTTACATTAGCCAGAATCCGGAAACAACCAAGATGCCCTTCAACAGATGAATGGCTAAAGAAACTGTGGTACATATACACAATGGAATATTATGCAGCCCTCAGGAGAGATGAAGTCATAAAATTTTGTTATCCATAGATGTACATGGAATCTATTATGCTGCGTGAAATAAGTCAGAGGGAGAGAGATAGATGCAGAATAGTTTCACTCATCTTTTTCCACAGAAGTCGATGGAAAAGGATCTTGGATTTTATAGACTCTTATTAAAACTTTCATTATAAGAATGTTTTAGCAAACATATTTTCAAACTATGATATCTGCAGAAATGTTCTTTTAATTTTATTGTATTTTTAAAAACTTTTATTTATTTATTTAAATTTTATTGTGGTCGAAGTAAATTACAATTTTCTTACAGTAATATTTGAGGAATATAGTGACAATAAGTGAGGGCATTCCCACTACCAGTGTGTTCTTGTAATTTTTAGGGAAGTTTATAGAAAAGAAACTTGGATGTTTCCGACTTGTATTACAGTGCTCCATCTAAGATTGTTGAGAGAAAGGAAGGAAGGAAGGAAGGAAGGAAGGAAGGAAGGAAGAAAGGAAGGAAGGAAGGAAGATAGGAAGAAATGAAGGAAGAAAAGAAAAAAGAAAAAGAACAAAGGAATGAAAGAGAAAGAAGAACAAAACGAAGAGAGAAAGATAGAAAAAAAGAAGAGAGAAAAAAGAAAGAAAGAAAGAAAGAAAGAGAAAGAAAGAGAAAAAAGAAAGAGGGAGGGAAAGAGAAGTATTTTGCAGTAGATTCTTCTATTCATTAAGATGCAGTTTAATTTCTAGATTATTTATTTAAAAACAAAATTAACTCAGTCTTCTTAACCCATCTTCCAATGTAAATCTGGGTATTTTCTACCACCTCACTTCCCCCATCTCAGTAGGTCATCTAAGATGCAATAAAGCTCCAGGAAGACGAATGACAAAGTGCGTCAGAGATGGTCGTGATAGGAAGGGAGGATTTGTTTCTCTCCACTTCCACAGGGCCATTGCCAACAACTGAGCAAGTCACCCCAGGTTGGAAGCAAACTGTCCTACCCTTAGGAGACAGCCCATCACGGCTCAAAGAACCTATGGATGGCAAGTTAGTCTCCCATTTCCTTCTGGTCATGCTATGGACTCTGCTATTCTCTTTGATGTTTCCTAAACTGAATTATGCAACCCCAGAGGTCATAGAGTGGTCTAGGAAAACAATCATAATCTTGAATACAATTGGAAAGTGCTCTTTATTTGCTGGCTTAATAAAGATAGATTTTCAGAGGAAAAAATTTTCAAATTAAGTGTATCTGCAGAAAGGTTCTTATGTTTTGTTCAGAGAAGTCTGTGAAAAAGTGTTGTGAGATGTATAAACAAAGATATGAAAAAAGCTGATTGTTCTGAGAATTATGTATACAGTTTAAACTTTGATGCTATTATAGCCAACTTTTACTGTGCCTATGTAAAATAACCACTTTTGTAAATTCTGATCTGGGGTTTTGCCTTTAGCAGAGAACAATAGAACACAGCTTATGTATCCACAATTTTTTGAAAAAAAAAAAAATAGGAGCAGTTGTTGGGTTGCATCTAATTTTACCCAAAACAAAGATCATCCTTTTTTTTGTATGTTTGTTTACAACTTGTATTTACTCCCAAATAGAAATTGTCTTACTTGTAAACCTGGGTGGGCTTAATGACCCACCAGGGGTGGTCACTCTACTCAATAAAACTGGTAGTTCTGGCAGGCTTCAGGGGCTCTCCATACTAGGTAAAACATTGCCAAATTGCATGTGTTTCACCCTCAGTCTGGTCTGGATTATTTCATGCACACCCAGATTCAGATTTGTTCACTTGGGGTTGGAGATCCAGTGATTTTACATCCATTATTTCAGTTTTAAGGATGTTAGCATTTCATTTCTGGAACAATAATAGTGTTCTTGTTTGTACTCTAGACTGTATACTTTGTTTTTATAAAATTAAAAATATATTTTGATTTAGAATACTGTTAATTATAGGGTTTTATGCAACAACATGCCCTCCACCATAGGGTCTCATGACCCAACCAACACCTTATCTTCCACTCCAAGGCCACTGGTAAAATCAGTCCTGTAAACTAGTCGTCAGACTTTTTTTTGCCATTGGCTATTTTTATTCCCTTTTTTATATCCCATGTATGAGAGGTCATTCTCCATTTTTTAATTTTCATACGACTTTTCTTAGTATGATACTCTCCAGACCCAAGCATATAGTAGCAACTTACATCCTTTTTATCCTTTCTTATAGCCAAGTGGTATGCCAGCGTGAATGTAGGATAGCATCTGTTTAGACACATAGGTTGTTTACAGATTTTGGCTATTATGAATAGTGCTGCAATTTACAAAGGTGTATAGATGTCTTCTAAATAGAGTTTTTGTGGGTGATGATAAGAAGTAGTAATACTAGATCACACGGAAGCTCAATTATTAGGTTTTGTTTTTAAGAAATATTCATAGTATTTTCCAAAATGAAGCATTTGACATTCCCACCAGCAGTGGATAAGAGTTCCTTTTTACTCATATTCATGCCAATAATGGTAGATTATGTTCTTGTTGATGTGTGCCAGATCTATTGTGTGAGATGATATCTCACCTCCAGGGAAGGCAAGCCATCCGCAGATGCGCCACACACAGGATGAAATCAGACTGAAATGGAGCAAAGCACAGAAGACAGGCAGATAGGAGTGCTGGCATCTGAGTTTCAGCAGAGTTCAGCCTCCAGCACAGTTCTTAGTGTGGTTTTTTCTTCTTGTTTCAATGGCATTCTTTCCTTAGAAAGAGTGCACGGCCGCGTAGCCTCCCAAGAGGTTCAAGTGACAGGACAGGAGACAGACAGACACAGGAAGCACTCACAATTTCTCATGGTCGGGCCCCACTGGGCAGGCATAGTTTCATAGATTTTCCCAGCCTGATGTCACAAACAGGGGACCTGACTTTTGCTAAGTACTGCTTATAGCCGGTTTTCACGTTGTGAAGCAGTTCCTTGGTGTGCCTGCCCTTGAATGAGCCTCTGGGAGAGCGAGTTTTCTGGAGCCAATTTTTGGCCCACTCCCAAGAGGTTCAAGTGACAGGACAGGAGACAGATACACACAGGCAGCACTCACAATTTCTCACGGTCGGGCCCCACTGGGCAGGTGTAGTTTCGTAGATTTTCCCAGCCTGACGTCACCAGCCATTGATCTGTTGAAGGGTATCTTGGTTGTTTCCAGAGTCTTGATATGGTAAATAGTGCTGCAATAAATATAGGTGTAAGGAAAGGGTTTTTGTATTGTATTTTTGTGTTCCTAGGGTATATTCCTAGGAGTGGTATAGCTGAATCATACGGGAGCTCAATTTCCAGTTTTTGGAGGAATCTCCATATCGCTCTCCAGAAAGGTTGAACTAGTCAGCATTCTCACCAGTAGTGGATAAGAGTTCCTGTCTCACCACATCCCCGCCAACACTGCTTGTTCTCATTCTTTGTGATGTGTGCCCATCTCTGTGGTGTGAGGTGGTACCTCATAGTTGTTTTGATTTGCATCTCTCTGATGATTAGTGATGTGGAGCATTTTTTCATGTGCCTATTGGCCATTTGTATTTCTTCTTTATCAAAGTCTTTCATTTCTTCTCCCCATTTTTTGATGGCATTAGACCAGCAACTTCCTAAGAAACATAAAAGGATTGTGTCTTCTTCTTCTTCTTCTTCTTCTTCTTCTTCTTCTTCTTCTTCTTCTTCTTCTTCTTCTTCTTCTTCTTCTTCTTCTTCTTCTTCTTCTTCTTCTTCTTCTTCTTCTTCTTCTTCTTCTCCTTCTCCTTCTCCTCCTTCTCCTCCTCCTCCCCCTCCTCCTCCTCCTCCTCCTCCTTCTTCTTCTTCTTCTTCTTCTTCTTCTTCTTCTTCCTCCTCCTCCTCTTTTTTGCATAGGCATGGTAAATATTGGGGAAATTATAATGAGAATTCCCTTGCCCTAAAAGTTACAGGGTTTTCTGCCCTTGAAGCATACTGCCATGGGAACAACTACAGGTTCCATACTCACCTATTTACACACCCCAAGGTCTTTTTGTGGTGCCAGG
This sequence comes from Suncus etruscus, assembly GCF_024139225.1. Taxonomy (NCBI): domain Eukaryota; kingdom Metazoa; phylum Chordata; class Mammalia; order Eulipotyphla; family Soricidae; genus Suncus; species Suncus etruscus. The sequence continues at coordinate 118,734 of NW_026060307.1, read as the reverse complement.
AAACTTTCCACTAGATGTGGGTGATGACATTCCACCTCTGTAGTTGTAGATATTGTTATTTGTGTAGGTCATAGGGTGAAGTCTAGGCGAGAGTTTTTATTTATTGCTTTAGGAGTTCTGTTCCATTACTGTTGTTATAATCAGTCTTCAATAATTTGTGGTCTTGGTTTTTGTTCAGATTCTAGTAACCCCTGAGCACTGCCCGGTGTGACTCAAAAACCAAAAACCAAAAAAAGAGAGAAAGAAAGAAAGAAAAAAAGAAAGAAAAAGAAAGAAAGAAAAAGAAAGAAAGAAAAAGAAAGAAAGAAAAAGAAAGAAAGAAAGAAAAAGAAAGAAAAGGAAAGAAAGGAAAGAAAGAAGGAAAGAAAAAAGAAAGAAAGAAAAGAAAGAAAGAAAAAGAAAGAAAGAAAGACAGAAAGAAAGAAAGAAAGAAAGAAAGAAAGAAAGAAAAAAAACACACATGCAAACCTCCCCATTCCAATACCTTCTACTAAGCAGCTCTTTCAGTCTTTCTTCTCATAAAGGAGAATTACCATCTCAAATTTTAGGGGGTAAAATCAGATCTGATAAGATTTCAACTCAGAATAATAAACTTTAAACCCTATTAAACTCTGTGTAATCTTGAATAATTCACTTGACTTTGAGAGTAAAGTCACAGTTTACCCATTAATTACAGAGCTGGTACATGGTATATGATAAATACAATATTTTTTCATTTATATGTTATTATTCACATTACTTGTCTAAATCCACTGTATTTGAAGGGATATAATTTCAGCGATGTAGCAGTATGAATTGAGTGCCAATTGAGCTTTTTCTGATTTTCCATAGCATTTTCAACATTACATGCTTATTCTCATCAAGTGTTATTAACAATTAGCCCTGCTTTACAGCCAACATGGACACATGCTGGACTTGTCAATATCCCTTCTGACTTGTTTGTGCCCAAGATATGAGCATAGATAGGAGAGTTTTGAATATCTTCCTGATTATACTTACATTTCTGTCTCATTTGTTGGACTATGATTTCTTAAGGGCAGGAACAGTGCCTTATTGATATCCAGTGCTTTAGTACCATGTCTAGTAGACATCATAACTTATCTTTGGATTTTTTATTTTCAATGGATCAAAGTAAAATATGCAACTTTGAGGTACTACATATCAGAGAAAAGCTAGCCACCTTTTGACTGGAATTGCCAAAAGCAAATGATATGGAGGTGTTTTTGAGCTCCTGACTCAAGCCATTCTATGAACATCTCCAACCAATGCTGTGCTTAAGCCTGAAACTGTTTTCCATCTCATAAGCATTAACCACATTAATTCTCATTCTCTTAAAGATTTACTTAACTTAGTAGCTACTATTAGTTTATTTGAAGTGCTTTGCAATGGTGACTGGTTACCAGCTGCTGTGTCACATGTTTCTATTATGCTTCCATTTCTGTATACTCTCCTCCTCACCTTCTCTAATAAGTAATTAAATTTCAGAGTACAAATAGCAAATGGATTCATCCACAAACCCAGTGAAACTGGGACTTAGTAAGATGTCCTCGATGGTTTTCAAAACATAATTAAAAAGGAATAAAAATAAATAATCTCAAATCATCTTTTAACAATGAAAAGACATAAGTATTAATATAAGATCTCTTGAGAGCATAAAAACCGGCTAACCTTTGCAAAAGCTGGCTCCCTGTGTGTGACACCAGGCGGGGAAAATCCGCGAAAGTACACCGGCCCAGTGGGGCTCAGCTGTGAAAGACTGTGAGTGTGACCTGTCTATGTCTGTCTACTGTCCTCTTGCGTGAAACTCTTGCGAGTGGGGGCAAAAAGAGCCTCCAGAAACCTCGCTCGCCCAGACGCCATTTTCAGGGAGGGACTTCAGAGCATAAAAACCGGCTAACCTTTGCAAAAGCTGGCTCCCTGTGTGTGACACCAGGCGGGGAAAATCCGCGAAAGTACACCGGCCCAGTGGTGCTCAGCTGTGAAAGACTGTGAGTGTGACCTGTCTATGTCTGTCTACTGTCCTCTTGCATGAAACTCTTGCGAGTGGGGCAAAAAGAGCCTCCAGAAACCTCGCTCGCCCAGACGCCATTTTCAGGGAGGGACTTCAGAGCATAAAAACCGGCTAACCTGTGCAAAAGCTGGCTCCCTGTGTGTGACACCAGGCGGGGAAAATCCGCGAAAGTACACCGACCCAGTGGGGCTCAGCTGTGAAAGACTGTGAGTGTGACCTGTCTATGTCTGTTTACTGTCCTCTTGCGTGAAACTCTTGCGAGTGGGGCAAAAAGAGGCTCAGAGGAGCACGGCCGCTCCGCTTCGCTACGCGGCCGTGCACTCTTTCTAAGGAAAGAACTCCATTGCAACAAGAAGGAAAAATCACACTAAGAACGGCGCTATATCACAGAAGCAAACATTTCTCTCTGGACTGTCTTCTCTGTTGCATGCTCGGGCCTAAGATTTGACCCAGTGTGAGGCTTCATCCACGGAGGACTCCCCTCCCTTAGAGGCAAGTCAGCCCATCCAGAAAGGGAGGAGCCAGAGGAGTGTGCTGCCTACATCATATAGACAATGAATACCACTACAACACGTAGAAAAACCCACAATACAAGTGTGACAATGGGGAAACAATGCAGGCCAGCATCAGACATAGAGAATGAAGATGACAATTCTGAGGACCAGATAATGACTGAACAACTAATCAACCTCTCAGATAAGGACTTTAGACTAGCAATATGGAAGGTGCTCAACAGACTCCAAGAAACCATGGATCGAGTTGAACAGAACACTAATAAGAACCAAGGAAATATGAAGGCAGAAATGACAAAATTCCAAACTGAAATAACATGTCAACTAACAGGACTGAAAAAGTCAGTAAACGAAGTGAATGACAAAATGGATAAGCTCTGGGACAGGGTATCAGAAGCTGAGAATAGACTTGGTGCTGTGGAAGATGAGATACATAACAATTCCATACAGCAGGAGAGATTGGACAAAAAACTTAAAGCAAATGAGCAGACAATGGAAAAATTAGTCAAAGAATGGGAACAGACGAAAATAGAAGTCTATGATAAGATCAACAGAAACAACTTAAGAATCATTGGAGTCCCAGAGACCCAGGAAGAAAATTTCCAGGAAGAATCAATGGTCAAGAACATCATTAAAGAGAAACTTCCAGAGCTAAAGAATATATGTGATCAAATCCTGCATGCCCGAAGAGTACCAACCAAAAGAGACCCCAGAAAAACCACCCCAAGACACATCCTAGTCACAATGACAAATCCCACAGATAGAGACAGAATTCTGAAAACAGCAAGATCAAAAGGGGAAATCATGTTCAAGCAAGCTTCCCTGAGATTTACAGCAGACCTGTCACCAGAAACGCTCAATGCCAGAAAGCAGTGGTGGGATATTGTGACAAGACTGAATGAAATGAATGCTTCACCCAGAATACTATACCCAGCAAAACTCACTTTCCGGTTTGATGGAAGAATACATGGTTTCACAGACAAAAAACAGCTCAGAAACTTCACAGACACAAAACCAGTCTTAAGAGAAAAACTGAAAGACCTAATCTAAGACAAGACTACCCAAAAGACACACCAAATTTTGAAATAAAGATGGCGTTAAATCCCAGGACAATTCTTTCTCTCAACGTCAATGGACTAAATGCACCAGTTAAGAGACACAGAGTGGCTAAATGGATCAAAAAACTCAATCCAACCTTCTGCTGCCTACAAGAAACGCACCTGAATAGTCAGAACAAACATAGACTCAAAATAAAAGGCTGGAGAAAAGTTATCCAAGCAAACAACACCCATAAAAAAGCTGGAGTGGCCATACTAATATCAGATAATGCAAACTTTATACTCAGGAAGGTTGTAAGGGACAAAGACGGACATTTTATATTAATCAAGGGGTACGTAGAGCAGGAAGAATTCACTCTCCTAAACATATATGCACCGAATGAGGGGCCAGCAAAATATTTAATACAACTGTTGACAAATCTGAAAAATAATATCAACAACAACACAATAATTGTGGGGGACCTTAACACGGCTTTGTCAACACTGGACAGGTCAACCAGACTGAAACCCAACAAGAATATACTAGACCTGAGGAGAGAAATGGAAGAAAGAGGCCTAGTGGATATATATAGGACACTCCATCCCCAGAAACCTGGATACACATTCTTCTCCAATGTACATGGGACATTCTCCAGGATAGACTACATGCTGGCACATAAAACATACCTCCATAAGATCAAGAGGATAGAAATTTTGCAGACTACCTTCGCTGACCACAAGGCTCTGAAATTATTTGTGAACTCCAAAGGGACTCAGAAGAAACACTTTAACACCTGGAAGTTAAACAGCCTCATGCTCAATAACCAGTGGGTCCGAGATGAAATCAAGGAGGAAATAAAAAGGTTCCTGGAAACAAATGACAATAAAGACACAAACTCTCAGAACTTATGGGACACTGCAAAAGCAGTACTGAGAGGAAAATTTATAGCTTTGCAAGCACACATCAGGAAGGAAGAAGGAGCTTACCTGAGTAGCTTAATGACACAGCTAATAGAACTAGAAAATGCTCAACAAAAGGACCCAAGAATAGGAAGACAGAAGGAAATAACAAAGCTGAGAGCAGAAATCAACGAAGTGGAAACTCAAAAAATAATCCGAAAGATCAACGAAAGCAGAAGTTGGTTCTTTGAAAAAATAAACAAGATTGATAGACCACTGGCAAACCTAACAAAGAAAGAGAGAGAGAGAAACTTGATAACTCAAATCAGGAATGAAAAAGGAGAGATCACTACTGATATGACAGAGATTCAAAGGGTAATCAGAAACTACTTTGAAAAATTCTACGCCACTAAAAATGAGAACCTGGAAGAAATGGATAAATTCTTGGACTCTTATAATCTTCCACGGTTGAAGGAAGAGGATGTAGCATATCTAAACACCCCCATCACCATTGATGAAATTAAAACAGTAATCAAATGTCTGCCGAAAAACAAAAGCCCAGGTCCAGATGGATTCACTAATGAATTCTATCAAACTTTCCAAGAGGAACTACTGCCAATTTTGGTAAGACTCTTTCATGAAATTGAACAAACAGAAACACTTCCAAATAGCTTTTATGAAGCCAACATCACCTTGATACCTAAATCAGACAGAGACGCTACCAAAAAAGAAAATTACAGACCAATATCACTGATGAATGCAGATGCAAAGATCCTCAACAAAATCCTGGCAAATAGGATTCAATGCCTCGTTAAGAAGATCATCCACTACGATCAAGTAGGTTTCATCCCAGGAATGCAAGGCTGGTTTAACATCCGTAAATCTATCAACATAATACACAACATCAATAACAAGAAAAATAAAAACCACATGATCATATCAATAGATGCAGAGAAAGCATTTGATAAGGTCCAACACCCATTCTTGATCAAAACTCTCAGCAAGATGGGAATGGAGGGAACCTTTCTCAATATAGTGAAGGCCATCTACCACAAGCCAGTGGCAAATATTATCCTCAATGGAGAAAAACTGAAAGCCTTCCCTCTAAATTCTGGCACAAGACAAGGCTGTCCTCTCTCACCACTCCTATTCAACATAGCACTGAAAGTACTTGCTATAGCGATTAGGCAAGAAAAGGATATCAAGGGAATCCAGATAGGAAATGAAGAAGTCAAGCTCTCACTGTTTGCAGATGACATGATACTCTACTTAGAAAACCCTAAAGACTCTATCAAAAAGCTTCTAGAAACAATAGACTCATATAGCAAGGTGGCAGGCTACAAAATTAACACACAAAAATCAATGGCCTTTCTATATACCAATAGTAATAAGGATGAAATGGACATTAAGAAAACAACCCCATTCACAATAGTACCACACAAACTCAAATATCTTGGAATCAACTTGACTAAATATGTGAAGGACCTATACAAAGAAAACTATAAAACTCTGCTCCAAGAAATAAGAGAGGACACACGGAATTGGAAACACATACCCTGCTCATGGCTTGGCAGGATTAACATCATCAAAATGTCAATACTCCCCAAGGCATTATACAGATTTAATGCCATCCCTCTAAAGATACCCATGACATTCTTCAAAGAAGTGGATCAGACACTTTTGAAATTCATTTGGAACAATAAACACCCTCGAATAGCTAAAGCAATCAGTGGGAAAAAGAATATGGGAGGAATTACTTTTCCCAACTTTAAACTGTACTACAAAGCAACAGTTATCAAAACAGCATGGTATTGGAATAAGGATAGGTCCTCAGATCAGTGGAATAGGCTTGAATACTCAGAAAATATTCCCCAGAGATACAACCATCTAATTTTTGATAAAGGAGCAGGAAATCCTAAATGGAGCAGGGAAAGCCTCTTCAACAAGTGGTGTTGGCACAATTGGATAGCCACTTGCAAAAAATTAAACTTAGACCCCCAGCTAACATCATGTACAAAGGTAAAATCCAAATGGATTAAAGACCTCGATATCAGCCCCAAAACCATAAGATATATAGAACAGCACATAGGCAAAACACTCCAGGACATTACAGGCATCTTCAAGGAGGAAACTGCACTCTCCAAGCAAGTGAAAGCAGAGATTAACAGATGGGAATATATTAAGCTGAGAAGCTTCTGCACCTCAAAGGAAATAGTGCCCAGGATACAAGAGCCACCCACTGAGTGGGAGAAACTATTCACCCAATACCCATCAGATAAGGGGCCAATCTCCAAAATATACAAGGCACTGACAGAACTTTACAAGAAAAAAACATCTAACCCCATCAAAAAATGGGGAGAAGAAATGAACAGACACTTTGACAAAGAAGAAATACGCATGGCCAAAAGACACATGAAAAAATGTTCCACATCACTAATCATCAGGGAGATGCAAATCAAAACAACGATGAGATACCACCTCACACCCCAGAGAATGGCACACATCACAAAGAATGAGAATAAACAGTGTTGGCGGGGATGTGGAGAGAGAAAGGAACTCTTATCCACTGCTGGTGGGAATGCTGTCTAGTTCAACCTTTATGGAAAGCGATATGGAGATTCCTCCAAAAACTGGAAATCGAGCTCCCATACGATCCAGCTATACCACTCCTAGGAATATACCCTAGGAACACAAAAATACAATACAAAAACCCCTTCCTTACACCTATATTCATTGCAGCTCTATTTACCATAGCAAGACTCTGGAAACAACCAAGATGCCCTTCAACAGACGAATGGCTAAGGAAACTGTGGTACATATACACAATGGAATATTATGCAGCTGTCAGGAGAGATGAAGTCATGAAATTTTCCTATACATGGATGTACATGGAATCTATTATGCTGAGTGAAATAAGTCATAGAGAGAAAAACGCAGAATGGTCTCACTCATCTATGGGTTTTAAGAAAAATGAAAGACACCCTTGTAATAATAATTTTCAGACACAAAAGAGAAAAGAGCTGGAAGTTCCAGCTCACCTCAGGAAGCTCACCACAAAGAGTGATGAGTTTAGTTAGAGAAATAACTACATTTTGAACTGTCCTAATATTGAGAATGTATGAGGGAAATGTAGAGCCTGTTTAGGGTACAGGCGGGGGTTGGGTGGGGAGGAGGGAGATTTGGGACTTTGGTGATGGGAATGTTGCACTGGTGATGGGTGGTGTTCCTTTTATGACTGAAACCCAAACACAATCATGTATGTAATCAAGGTGTTTAAATTAAAAAAAATTAAAAAAAATATAAGATCTCTTTATATTCCAGAGACCTGTGGTTGAAGTGAAGGTGGATAGTTTATCCAAACTTATTATTTTATTTTTGGAGTTGGGTCTAAACCACAGTTCAAGAATAGGAGAATGATGTGTACAAGAAGCACCCACAGCTTTTAGTAAATATTTATTCATGTGACAGGTTAAAATTTAGATTCTGAAAAACCAAAATAACTAATAGACTCAGAATGATACCATTTTATCTCAAGAAGCACTTTAAAACCAAGCACACTGTGTAGATATAACATCGTTTCTTTATCCATTGATCTATTCTCCGGCTTCTGGGTTGTTTTCCAATTCTGGCTATTGTGAATAATGCTGCAATGAACACAGGAGGGAAAAGGACTTTTTAGCATAGTGTTTTTGGGCTCCTAGGCTATATTTCTAGGAGCAGTGTTGCAATATAACCCTCCAAGGTTGCATGGGAGTTCAGTTTCTAGGTTTTTTTGTTTGTTTGTTTTTAGTTTTTTGGCCACACCTAGTGGTACTTAGGGGTTACTCCTGGTTCTGTGCTCAGAAATCGCTCCTGGCAGGCTCAGGGGACCATATGGGATACCAGAGATGGAACCCAGTCAGTCCCGAGTTGGCAGTATGCAAGGCAAACTGCCTACTGCTATGATATTACTCCAGCCCCTCTATTTTTTTTAAAGAAATGTTTATATTGTTTTCCAAAATAGTTTAGACCAGTTTACATTCCCACCAGCAATGAAGTGAGAGTACCTTTCTCCCCGGATCCATGGTTATACTTTATTTTTATTCTTTTTTATTTCTTTTTCTTCTTTATTCTTTGTTAATATGATATCTTATTGTTGTTTTGATTTGCATAAACCTGGTGATTAATAATGCAGCTGTTAGGAAAAATTAATTCATGAAATTTGCTTATGAATGTATATGAAGACTATTATGTTGAGTGAGTCAGAGTGAGAGGGATAGACAGAATAATTTCATTCATTTGTGAAATATATATGTACATATATATAAAATAGTATGGTAATAGTTTCCAGAGATAATAGAGATGATGGCCAGGAGGACCAGTCCTTGGTAGAAAGCTTGTCACAAATAGTGGGGAATGATTACAGTTAAGGTAGAGAAAGGGCCGCTATGATAATGATAGTTGGAAATGATCACTCTGGACAAGAACTCAGTGCTGAAAAGAAATAAAATGATATGTATTGATAGCCCTTCAGTAGAAATATTGTAAACAAGATTGTCTAAAAGAAATAAATGAAAGAGAAAGAGAGAGCTATCTACTACAGAACCATTTAGAGAGAAAAGTGGAGGAGAAAAGACAGGGAAACTGAGGACGTAGGTAGTGGGAAATAATCGGTGCAATGGTGAAAAGTGCTGTACATTATAAGAACTGAAACTCAATTATGAACAACTTTTAACCTTGTATATCATGGTGATTCAATTAAAGAATTTATTTATAAAGTAAAAGAAAAAAAAAACAAGAAAAGAAAACCTAAGCAAAGCAACAAAACCCAAGCTCACAACAATGAGATCCATTAAAGCCAGATGAGTATAAACAAAGCTAGTTAGGGGCAAGTTGTAACTAACAGCAAATTCATTTTTCTGAGAAATGAGAACAAGTTAAATATGGAGGGGCTAGGACAGTGGTTCGAGTATATACAAAACTGTAGGTTTTTGTCTTTGGTGAAAACCTTCACTGCCAGCACCACGGAAGCATAGCTATGGTGTTCCTTAAGCTTCATGGAGTGGCTCCGGTCTCCAAGAACTGCTGAGTATGATCCCTCAACAAAGAATGTATGTATGTTTATGTGTAAGAGAGATAGAGTAATTGAGAAAGAAAAGACTCTGAAAAGAACTAAGATGTGCATTTCTTTTTCTTTTCTTTTCTTTCTTTTTTTTTTTTTTTTGATTTTTTGGGTCACACTTGGCAGTGCTCAGGGGCTACTCCTGGCTCTACACTCAGAAATCGCTCCTGGCAGGCCTGGGAGAACATATGGGATGCTGGAATTAAAACCACCATCCTTCTGCATGCAAGGCAAACGCCTTACCTCCATGCTATCTCTCCGGCTCCATGTATTTCTTTTTTTTTTTGTAAAATAATTACCTTATTGCACTGTGGTTACAAAATTGTTCATGATTGAGTTTCATAAAATGTATATTTCTTAGGGCATTTTTCTTCCTTGAGGAGACTGCGTAAATGGAAAGAACAGTGGACAAGAAATTGGTAGATTTGGGAGGGTCCTAGAGCTTGGTGTTTTGAGTCATTGCTTTAGCCTTTTCTGACTTAGTTCCATAAGTTGAGAAAGACCTTCATGAGATTATTGTGAGGCAATAACAGGCAGATAACTGCCTTGGAAGAAATGATAAATAATGCAAGCTACAGTTGCTATTAATATAGAAGTTTAATATTTAACAGGGTGATGTCATAGATCTCCATACACTTTCTTATCCAGAACTGTGCACACAAAGCTATTTTTATCATGACTGAAGCACATGCTAAGTCTCATGATTGTTGGATCATAACACAAAGGAATAATCATGTTACTAAAAATATGTCAGTAATTATCTCTCAAAAGGAGATTGATAGGAGAATTAACTCAGCACTCTCAGAACAGCCAGGAACATTGTAGAAAGGCAATGCTTTAATATACCTTGTGATTAAATTTTAATAGTGAGAATTGTATTTTCCTCCCTCCTTTCTTGAGTTCTTCTGTTCTTTTTATGTAATTTCACACTCTCAAACTCACTTATACAAATAGTAATTGGACAGTGTCTCTGAAAATTAAAAAAAAATATTCTGGGTTCTGGAAGGACAACAGGACCTGATCTCTCTCCTTCAGGAGCATTTTCTCTACTCTATAGAAAAACTAATTCCATTTAGTTATTTATTTTACTCTAATGCAGCACAATGGAATTATGAGAAGGGTAAACATATAGTAATGCCTTTGACTATAATTTCTTTTCATGATAGACTCCATTCCATCTCTTGACTTGATGGGAAACTGATTTTGATCAGTTTAGGAACATGATCCATTGAAATTTTTCAATTGTCTTGGGAAGTGTTTTAACTTTCTATAGTTCTCTGGAAAAGTTAATTTGGTGTGAGGAGGTTTGGGCCACACTTGGAAGTATACTTGGGGGCTATTCCTGGCCCAGCACTCAGGAGTGACCCCAAACAGTGTCCTGGGCACCATATGAAATGCCATGGAATCAAACTGGGTTTGCTGTTATCACAACCACATAAATGAGAAAGTAGCATTTAGATGTCCAGGACAGTTGGTAATACTCAAAAAATGGATGATACTAACATTTAAAAATGCTCATAAAGTATGATTTCCATACTAAACTGATTGATAAAAATTTTTATTAATACACTCATAATTAAATTATCAACTTATGACCCAGTTAACAAAGTGATGTACTAGGTGTGAATAATAGAGTACAGGCGGGGGTTGGGTGGGGAGGAGGGAGATTTGGGACATTGGTGTCGGGAATGCTGCATTGGTGATGGGTGGTGTTCTTTACATGACTGAAACCCAAATACAATCATGTATGTAATAAAGTTGGTTAAAAAAAAGAAAGAAAACTGGCTAGACCCCATCCCCCCCAAAAAAAAAGGCATAAAATAATCTTGGCAAGGCAATACTATTAACCATGACTACCTTGCTTGTGGCTGATCCTAGTTGGTTCCCTTTTTAGTACGACAGGATCCTTTGAGCATTGTGGAGTGTAGCTCAATTAATTTCTGAGGTCCCTGGAGGATCACCAGGGTGGGGTAATTCCTGGCACCACAGGACCCACACAGGCTCTTGCACAGAATCACTTTCTGGTTCACTCCAAACTTTCCTCCTCAAACTTTATCTTTTGAGCACCTTTGAGAAGCTGACCCTGACAGAAAATAATCCTGAAAATTGATTATCTTAATAATTGGTGTAAATTAGATTCTGGCTGCTGATTTCTTTGCTCAGAGCTTACTCCTGGCTCTCCACTCATGAATAATTCTCAAGGTTTCAATGTTGTTTATTCCATGGTTTGGAAAGTTAGCTTTGTCCTTCCTTAATACCACTGATTTACCTGAGTACCCTTGATCCCTGACTACTGTTATTTCTCATTTGTCCTTCTGGGGCCGAGGGTCATCTTGGCAACTCCTTTTAAACTATTGCATTCCCTCATCTAGTTATTATAAATATTACATATAAGTGATATCATCCTGTATCTTTCTTTTTGGCTTCTATTAACACAATATTTTCCAGTTCTAACTACATTGCAGTGAATTGCATCTTTCCTTATAATTGTGTGGTATTCCATTGTGTATATATGTATATACCAAATATATCTATATATACAATATATATATACATATATGTATACACACACTACATCTTCATGATCTACTTATCTCTCATTGGACATCTAGATGGATTCAAAATCTTAGTTATTGTACTAAGTGCTGTAATGAATATTGGTGTGCATATATTTTTAAATGGATGTTTTTCTGTCATGAGGATACACAAAAGCAGAATTTCTAGGTCATATGACAGCTTGATTATGAGTTCACTGAGAGCCTTCCATATTGTTTTCCATCAGGGTTGGACCAGAAAACATTTTGTACTAGCATTAATAAGAGTTCCTTACTTACATCATCCCCATCAATACAAAATGTTCCTAATATTTTTGATATGCACTCTCCTCTCTGGTGTAATGTGATATCTCATTGTTATCTTGTCTTAAATTTCCCTAAAAGAAAGTGGTGAGGAACAATTTTATATATATTTTGGTCATCTGTTGAGACTTATATGTTCTTTTTCTCTTTATTTAAAAATATTTTTTATGTGTGCTTTGTAAATCCCAGATAGCACACTTTTATTTGATGTGTAGAGTGCAAGTACTTTCTTCCCTATAACTGTATTTCATTTTTAGCCCTTGTTTCTTTTGAAATATAGAAACTTTTTAGCTTGATGAAGTTCCTTTTTTTCAGTTTTGATTCTGTGCCTTTGCCACTGGCTTTATATCACTGAAGACTCCTTTGTTGTCTAAATATATTTTATAGATTCAGATCTGATCTCAAAGTCTTTGGTCTACTTTGAGTTTAATTTTTTGTAAGATATGAGATAAGGATCAAGCTTTAATTTCTTATATCTGATTATCCAATTGTTCCATCATTTGTTGAAGAGGCTACCTTTATTTCATTACATGTTCTCAGCTCCTTTGTCAAAAATTAGATGGCCATATACACAATGATTTGTCATAGTATATTGTATTTGACCGATTGGTCAGAGAATCTATCTTTATTCCAGTACCAAGCTGTTTTGATCATTATAGATTTATAGTATACATTATTAAATTAGATAATGAGTTTTTTTCCAGTTTCTTATTTTTTGGTATTATTTTGACTACCACCTTTTATGATTCCACACAAACTTTATAATTGACTGACCTAAGTCATTAAAGAATGTTATCTGAATTTCTTTTTTTATATATTAATTTTTATTTTGACCAAAGTGCATTACAAATCACTCATAGTAGTATTTCAGGTACATAGTGAGATTGAATCAGGAGCATTTCCACTACCAATGTTGTCCTCCCTCCTGTTCCAGCATGCATTTCATATTGCCCCTCCTTTGCTCCCCGGGGTGCTACTATCTGAATTTCTATAGAAAATGCATTGAATCTACATAATAGGTAGTATGGTCTTTTTGATAATATTGATGCTTTCAATTTGTGAGTATGAAATATTTTTCTATTTTCTAAGATATTCAATTTCTTTATTAAATATTTTTGAAGTTTTTGTGGTATAGGTTTCTCACTTGTTTTGCTAGATTGATTTCTAGATACTTGATGTTTTTAGACAATATTTTAAATGTGACAGACTCTGATTTCTCCTCTGATTCATTATTTACATAGAGGAATATAATCAAATTTTGTTGGCCACTTTGCTATCTTAGTTTATTGTTTCTAGAAGAACTTTTGTAAACTCTTTAGGTTTTTAATGTATATCGTCATGTAACCTGCAAATAGAGATATTTTGACTTCCTCTTATCCAATTTGGATCCCTTTGATTTCCTTTTTTGTTTGATTGCTGGTGCTAGGACTTCAAATATAGTTCTGAAGTTCTGAATAAAGTAAAAGCAGTGGATATCCTTGTTTTGTGCCTGAAATCAATGCTAATACTTTCAGATTTTCACTATTAAGAATAATATTGGCAAAGGGGGTTTTATAGATAACTATTACTATGTTATGGAAGGTTTATTCCACCCCTATTTTATTAAAAATTTTTATCATGAATGAGTGTTGGAAATTGTCAAATAGCTTTCTCTGCATTGATTGTTATTATTTGATTATTATCTTAAATTTACTAATGTGGTATAATAGTAGAATCATAACTGGTGGGAGCAGAAGTGCCCTGGAGAAGATAAGCATAAACTTTGGGGCTTAGAAATGTCTCAAGAGCAATATAGTGCTGATAGGTAATTTCTACTTTTTTTTTTGTGGGAATTTTTTTTAATTTATTTAAACACCTTAATTACATACATGATTGTGTTTGGGTTTCAGTCATGTAAAGAACACCACCCATCACCAGTGCAACATTCCCATCACCAATGTCCCAAGTCTCCCTCCTCCCCACCCGACCCCCGCCTGTACTCTAGACAGGCTCTCCATTTTCCTCATACATTCTCGTTATTAGGACAGTTCAAAATGTAATTATTTCCCTAACTAAACTCATCACTCTTTGTGGTGAGCTTCCTGAGGTGAGCTGGAACTTCCAGCTCTTTTCTCTTTTGTGTCTGAAAATTATTATTACAAGGGTGTCTTTCATTTTTCTTAAAACCCATAGATGAGTGAGACCATTCTGCATTTTTCTCTCTCTCTCTCTGACTTATTTCACTCAGCATAATAGATTCCGTGTACATCCATGTATAGGAAAATTTCATGACTTCATCTCTCCTGACATCTGCATAATATTCCATTGTGTATATGTACCACAGTTTCTTTAGCCATTCGTCTGTTGAAGGGCATCTTGGTTGTTTCCAGAGTCTTGCTATGGTAAATAGCGCTGCAATGAATTTAACCAGAGCTCTCTATGAGGAAGGAGGGATGGCCCAGAGTCAAGCCTAATTAGAAACTACTAATTATGGGGAAGATGGCTCCCTGCTATTTGGTGTCCTTCCCCATCTCTGGAGCAATGTTTCTCCAAAGCTTTTGCCTCAAGAAGAATCCCCAGAATAGTTTCTCTAAGAAGTCCCCCTGAACAGTTGTTCTATGGGGTTCCACCTGCCAGGTGGTTTAGAAATAGTATCACAATGATCTGTGATTTTGTTGAGTTGCTGTTGGATTTGGTTGGCTAAGATTTCTGAGGAATTTTTGAGAAATTTTTGCATTTATGTTCATCAAGTAGATTGGTCTGAAATTTTCTTTATTTGTGATATCTCTGTCAGCTTTGGCCATCAGTGTTTCAGTGTAATGTCAGTTATGTAGAAGATGGTAGGAAGGACTCTCATTCCTTCAATATTAAAGATCAATGGCAGTAAATCTCTGAAGGTTTTATAAAACTTACTAGTAAACCCATCTGGACCTAGATTTTATTCTTGGGAAGATTCTTAATTACTATTTCAATTTCCTGGCTTTTTTTTATTGGTCTATTTAGTTTTTCTACTTCTTCATTCGGTTTTGGGAGCTTTATATTTCTAGATATCTGTTCATTTCTACTAGCTAAAGAGTAAAGAGTAAAAATTGTCCATACTTAGTTTCCATGATGTCTTGAATTTCTAGAGATTTTGTGGTAATTTTCCCCTGTTGTTTCTGGTATTTTGGGGGGTGGGTCTTGGGCACACCTGGTGACGCTCATGGCTATGCGCTCAGAAATCACTCCTGGCTTGGGCGCCCATATAGGATGCAGAACCAGCATCTGTCCTAGGCTAGCACGGGCAAGGCAGATGCCTTATTGCTTGCACCACTGCTTAGGCCCCTGGTCTGTTTCTTTGAGTACTTTCTCATTTTTTTCCTTGTGAATATTTCCCACAATTTGTCTATCTTGTTTATTATTTCAAAAATTAGCTCTTGGTGTCACTGATTTTTTGTATTGTTTTCTTCTTTACTATATTGTTGATTTATGCTCTGGTTTTTATTACTTATTTTCTTTTACTAGTGTTTTTGTTCATTTTCTGTTGGCTCTTAAAAATTTAAGGTATTCATTTTGGTTGTTGAACATCTTTTTCTTATTTCTTTATATAGGCATGTATCACTATGAGTTTTCTTCTAATTATTGCTTTTGCTCTGTCGCATAGATTTTAGTAACTGATTTCTTCATCATCATTAGTTTCAAAAGTCTTTTTATTTATTCCTTTATCTTCTTTTGATCCCGATGTTATTAAGCAACATAGTGTCTTCAGTGTTAGGTTTCTTCCACATCTTTTATAATTGATTTCAGTATCTTTTAGGAGTATTGATATGTTTGTAAATTTATGTCAGTTAAACTTACTAAAATGTGATCTATCCTGGAGAATATTCTTGTTCACTAGGGAAATATATGTATTCAGTTTTTGAAGATGAGAGGCCCTAGATAAGTCAATTAGTTCTAGATCTTCTAGTTCCTTATTTAGGGCTCTTGGGTCTTTTCTGATTTCCTATCCAGTGGATCTATCCAGCAGTAAGAGTGGCATGTTGAAATTTCCTGCTATTATATTTTCATACATGTGTTTATCTAGGTTTTGAGCAGAAGTCTTACAAGCTTTGCTGACCTTATGTGTGGGGTGTATATGTTGATTAGAGTTAGTACTTCTTGGTCTCTTGATCAATAAGTAGTCTTTATCTACTATTTGTCTATTTGTCTCTAGTTACTTTCTTTAGGTTGAAAGAAATTTGGTCTGATATAATTATAGCTGTCCCAGTATTTTCTTTGTTTTCTATTGCTTGTTTGTTTTCCTTCCTTTTTCTCTGAGCCTGTGTCTATTCTGTAATTATAAGCAGCAAGTGGATGGGGTTTGTTTTCCAAATCTGTGCCGATTAGCACATTAATATTCAAGGATATTATTGATATAAGGGGCTCTGTATTGCCATTTTACTGTATAAGGTTGTTCTACAATCAAATATTTGGTTTATATAAGTGGTCTTTCATTCAAAACTGATTTTGTTATTGTGTCAACAGCTGTTGTCTGAGAATGTTTTATACTAAGCTCTGCCAGGTAGTGAAATCTAAGTTGAAAGCTTCTTTCATTCAGTAATTTGAATATGTCATTTCACTCTTTTCTTATCTGTACTTTTTCATATTGAAGATCTGTTGTGATCCTGATGTTTTTTTCTTTATAAAGTTTCCCTTCTCCCCTACTGCTTTAAGTAGTCTCTCTCTCCTCTCTCTCTCCTCTCTCTCCTTTCTCTTCTCTTCTCTTCTCTTCTCTTCTCTTCTCTTCTCTTCTCTTCTCTTCTCTTCTCTTCTCTTCTCTTCTCTTCTCTTCTCTTCTCTTCTCTTCTCTTCTCTTCTCTTCTCTTCTCTTCTTCTCCTTCTCTCTCTCTCTCTCTCTCTCTCTCTCTCTCTCTCTCTCTGTTTCTCTGTCATTTTGATTACTATGAGTCTTGGTGTTGTTCTGTTTCAGTCTATTTGGGGGAGGTGTCTTTTGGCCTCTTGAACTTACACAGCTGCCTTCCAGTTTGTAAAGGATGATATGAGATGTCTGGTCCTGGGCGAGTTAGCACTTCACCCAGGTTGGCTTAGGGAGGGGTGAAAAGCAGAGGACCAAAGCCTTCAGGAGCAAGTGCAGTGAGAAGACTATTATCAGGGCAGAAGTTGAATTTATTTATTTATTTATTTTAATTTTTATTGTAAACAAAGTGAATTAGGAACCTTTCACAGTAATTTTTAAGGTATATCAGGGCATTCCCACCACCAGTGTTGTCCTCCCTCCACCCCTGTTCCCAGCATACATCCCATATCTCCCTACCCTCTCCCCCCCCCCCCATTTTGCTAGTGTAACTAGTCCCTGCTGTGTATAGCTTATTGTAGCTTATTGTATCAATTCTGTTGTCATTGACTTTGGGTTTGGTGTTTAAGTCTGATCATTTTTATTTCTACTCAATGTTTGGTCCTGGAACCATACATTCCCCCCCCCTCAATTTATGAGGCAGAACAAGATGATTCAAGTTATGTGGTTCTGTTTGAAAAACAAAAACAAAAACAAACTGGGAGGAGTCTGTCTAGAGGTTATAAATATCAATTTAAAAGAAAAAAAGGGAAAAAAAGAAGAAAAACAACACAAAACAAACAAAAAAACCCAAAGTCATCAATTACAAAAAAGCTCAACAGCAACAAAAAAAAATCAGCAATCAAATAATAACCATGAGAATGAAAAGAAAACAAAAGGAAGGAGGGCTGGTGTGGCAAGGTTTTGTGCTTCTTTTTTTCATATATATATATATATATATATTTATTAATTTATTTATTTATTGCTCAGGCAGTAAGTATTGGGTAAATTAGAAAGAGAATTCCAGGGTCCGGCGAGGTGGCGCTAGAGGTAAGGTGTCTGCCTTGCAAGCGCTAGCCAAAGAAAGGACAACGGTTTGATCCCCTGGCATCCCATATGGTCCCCCCAAGCCAGGGGCAATTTCTGAGTGCATAGCCAGGAGTAACCCCTGAGCATCAAATGGGTGTGGCCCGAAAAACCAAAAAAAAAAAAAAAAAAAAAAAAAAAAAAGAAAAAGAAAGAAAGAGAATTCCTGGGGCCAGAGCAGTGGTGCAGCAGTAAGGTGTACATGGCTGACCTAGGACGAACCACAGTTTGATCCCCCAGCGTCTCATATGGTCCCCTAAGCCAGGAGTGATTTCTCAGTGCAAAGCCAGGAGTAACCCCTGAATGTCACTGGGTGTAGCCCAAAAACAAACAAAAAAAGAGAATTCCCTTGCTTACGAGTTACAGGGTTTCTCTACTCTTAAAGCATACTGTCATGGGAACAACTGCAGGCTCTGTACATATTCATTTTCACACCCCAAGGTCTTTTTATGGTGCCAGGAAACTTTCCACTCAGTTGTGAATGAAAAAATTAGGCCTCTGTAACTAGAAATCTTGATATTCGCACAGGTCATAGGACAAAGCCAAGGATAGAGTCCTTTTTTTACAGTTCTAAAAGTTCTGTTCCATCACTGTTGTTATAATCAGTCTTTTGTAATTAGTGGTCTTGATTTTTGCACAGATTATAGGATGAATCCTAGGATAAGAGTCTTTCATTATGGTTCCAGAAGTTCTGCTCAGTCACAGTTGTCAAAGTCAAACCTCTGGAATTAGAGATCTTGGTTATTGTATAAATCCTAGGCCAAAGCCTAGGCTAGGGCCTCAGGAGGAGAATTTAAACATTTACACAGCTAATAGGATTGATTTATCTGTGCTGGAAGATTGAACAAAGAGAAAGAAAGTCCTTACTGGTCAACTGTACATGCAGCATATCAGCTTCGCTGATGTGACCTATGTGACTGGGGGAAAGTGACCTATGTGATCAGCCAGGTGTTTGCTCATCTCTCTTTCCCATCTCCCTTGGGGGAAGTACCTCCACCTACAGGGTACCTCCTGTCTGGAGCTTTGTTCATTTGGCTGTTTTGGCTGACATAAGAGTCTTCCTGCTAGAGTGGCAATCTCAGTTTGATCCAAACCTGTTTGGAGGGCCCTGGCTACAGAAGTTCTCTGCTTTTTGCTCTCCCATCTTTTGTTCTCCCCATTTCATTTTACATCACCTCTAGAATTTCTATAATTCAGATATTATTCTTCTTGACTTTGTTAATTAAATATCTTTCATTTTCTTTCATCTTTTATCTCTTTTCTTTTTCTACTTCACAGTACTAGCTTGTATTTTGTCTTCAAGTTTGACTATACTACTTTGCCTTTAGGAGATTCTACTACATAGCTTCATAGTGTGCTCTTTAGATCTTTCAATACATTTGTATGAAATATCATACTCTGACAAAGTTCTTTGAATTGGTTTCATTTCTTATCTATCTATTGCTTATTTTTTTCTGGTGAGTGCTTCCTTAATTTATGCTGCCAGTGCAGTGAGTGTTGATTTTAAGTCCTTGTTGATCAGGCTCAAGCTTTTTGATGGGCTTACAGATTTATCTAGGTTTTTCTCTTTATCTGTGACTGCAGTTTAACTACTTACTTTTTCCTTTATTCTTTGCATTTTTGGGGGGAATTTAGATTTTCAATTACTTGAAAAGTGATCTGTCGAATTTTTTTTTGTACTAAATGGCTTCTAATAATCATCTTTTAAGGTTATTTTTCTTACCATGCAGTTATTTGAGCATGCAAAAAATTAAAAGCTAGTTACTTTGATGAATTAATGAAGTTTTGAGGCTATATGTGATCTGAGAAATAGGAGTGCCATGTCCTACCTGCTCCTGAATAAGTGATGTATATAACTATATTTTCACAGATAAACTAGCACTTCATTAGAGTTTTGGTTTTAGAGGTTTTGTACAGACATCAGATCTGGCCAATTTGTAGCCTGAGGGAGGGTAGGATGGTTTAGGAGAAAGGGCTGAGGTCTCTCATTTGTCCAATGGGCTAGAGTAATGGGCTTCAGGTCAGGAAACCAAAAAGTTGGTTTTTAAAAACATGATATGTTGTCATACAACAAGGTTGTTTTTTCCTCTCTTAATAACAAGAATATTTTAATGCTTGAGAGCTGAAGTACTCAGACAGCTCTAATGAATTTATAATAGATTAGGATGAGTTATGCAAGTGTGATCATAATTACAGTGACTTTGCTTTTATGATTTCCTCTTGTAATTAGTCTTCAGTGGTTTTACAAAATTTAAGACATCAAAAATTATTCTGACTTTATGTATTAACATCCTTGTTTTTACCTTGCAGGGATAAAATCTTATTAAATGGGTAAATATCAAGGTGAAGATGTTTTTGCTCAAGGAGCTAGCATTGTAATTTATCACAGGGAGATAATTATTTTTGATTAAGAAAATATTATGATAAATCCTTTGAGGCAGAGTGAAGTCAGGAGAGTAATAGAGGGCAGGGAATGAAGAAGAATAATTGAATGGACTTTGAAAATGGAGGTGGAGACTTTAGATAGGGGTGGGAGCAGATTAGAAGAGAGGCTGAGCAATATGGCTAGAGGCTGGAGCCCTAGTGGTAGAAAGTATGGGGGACTTGTACAAATAGAACTATTTAAAATGAAATTGCAAGTGATTTTCATTTTAGTAATAAAAATTGAACATCTAGATAACTTGAAAAATGTATGGATAAGAATTATGGATAATGCCAGAATTAGGTAAGAGTCAGAGGATCTTCTTGCTTCCTACACTTTGTAAAAATATTAATCTTTTCTATAGTTTAAGGGAGAACAAAGAATTGGCTAAGAATGTAAGTTCAGGAACTAAAGCAATAGTTCAGTGAGTAGGGTGTTTACCTTGCATTTGGCCAACCCAGGTTTAATCACCAGCACCCCAAATGACTTTCTGAGACAACAAGGTTTTATCCTTGAGCACAAACCAGGAATAACCATTGAGCACTGTGTGTGTCTTTCCTATGGCAATAACAATCACAACAACAAAAAAGAGAATGTTAGTTCAAGCTTCTGTTACTGGGGTTGGAAATGTGCCTTAATGATAAAATTATGCCTTGCTATGTATGAGACATGGGAGCTCAAACTTTGACCCTGTAAAAATAAAAAACTAGTTCTATTTCAGAATAGTGATTTTCATTTTATGGAATCTGACATGTATTATGAAATAGATTATAATAATAAAGCCTATTTCACAGAGAAGATTAAAAATGAAGTTAGGGAAAGTAATTAGAACAGCTGGCAGATAGCAAACACTTTATACCTTTATTTTAGGCAATGGTATAGTAATTGTGAAAAATCTATTTCTATTGTATTCTAGTACGAGTCACTCTTTTTCTTAGCAGAGTCAGTCAATCAGTCAGTGAGCTCTGATAGAACTTAGTCCATTCAAAGTAGTGAGGAGTGTGTGGCTTAGTTCTTGATAGTGTCTTCTCAGAAGAAGCCTGGCACCACATGAATCTTACATGCAAAAAGTATCTTCTTTCATCTAGACCAGACAATTTGGTAAAGCTCACCAATCCAGAGTTTGTAATGTTTTATTTTGATTCCAGCTTTAAATATTTCCCATTTTTGCATAAAAGATGGTAGAAGAAATATCACAGTGATCAAACTGCAGTTAATTGGTCAAACAAGTATAAATAAAAAATAATCCAATAGGAAATCAAGCTTATATATAATGGTGGGAAACATGCATACACTTAAGGTAGTTTATAATTTTCACAAGAAACATAAAATGAAGAAAACAATCTAAACCTAAATGATGTGGATGCCTGTTAATATGAATTTAAAAATCGCTCTCAAATTCATTACGTTGTCAGCTCTGATGTTCATTCCTAGTTTACATCTACTCTGTGTGTCTACTAATAAAACAAGGCTTTGGAAAAGCTTTCCAAGGAGTTACAAAGAGATTTGAAGATGTAAATCACTGCCATGGTTTGCTCTTGCCAATAGCTCTGTGTTTCTCAATCTAGCGAAAGGGCCCATCCACATAGTCAACCACTTGACATAATCTGGACTCCAAACATCAAAATTTACTATTTAGGGAAGATTTGGAAGCTTTCTTGTAAAAGCTACCAGAAGTAGGCTATAATCACATCAGTAACTTTTTGAAGATAAAGGTGGTGTTTGGAACATTGCCTGGGTTATCATAGTAGTAGTAATATTTATATAACATTATTGAGCTCACAAAGGGCTATGTGACTGCATAGTCACCCATGAATAAAAGTGCCTTTCCCCTTATTTTGAAAATGAGAAATCTCTGCCTGGACACATTCCAAGATCCAAAGTGACTATAGACTACTACCAGACCTTTGAACTCCATTTTCATTGATTTTTTAAGAACATGAAGGCATGTTTTTTACTATTTGAAGTACCTCTTGTACCTACAAACTTTAGCCTAAGGAAAAAAGAGCAGAGAAAGCTATTTTAGCACTA
Organism: Suncus etruscus; assembly: GCF_024139225.1. Classification (NCBI taxonomy): domain Eukaryota; kingdom Metazoa; phylum Chordata; class Mammalia; order Eulipotyphla; family Soricidae; genus Suncus; species Suncus etruscus. Next base: position 95,984 of record NW_026060307.1, on the reverse strand, counting down.
TTTTGCATATCAAATGACTTGGTTCTTACTTAAGATTAAAACTTTAGCTTCCCAGGGCCAGATAGGTGGTGCTAGAGGTAAGGTGTCTGCCTTGCAAGCGCTAGCCAAGGAAGGACCACGGTTCGATCCCCTGGCATCCCATATGGTCCCCCAAGCCAGGGGTGATTTCTGAGTGCTTAGCCAGGAGTAACCCCTGAGCATCAAATGGGTGTGGCCCAAAAAACAAAAACAAAATAAAAAAAACAAACCTTTAGCTTCCCAAATTAAATACAGACTTCTAGTACTAGTTGTATGTTTTATTTCTTTGAATTCCTTTGGAATGTGTGATTCACTTCACTTATCAACTAACTAATGGAAACAAAACAGTGGACCCCATCTCTGGGGGGGGGGAATTCTAGCAAGGTTTTATTTCTAAAACAAAAGACAGTATTATTTTAAACTTTCTTTTTTTAAGGTTAGAAAGGCAATTTTTATTTTACATGCGCTTTATCATAATAAATTATAATTGGGAGTTTTCTTTTTATACATGAAGGAAAACATTCTATCTTTGATGAGATGAATACATAAGTGGCTAACTTATATATGCACCTGTCAGAACATGCCTTTAATTTATTCTCTCCAATCACGACTTTAAAATACTACCTGTATTTTAAATAGTTCACTGAGGTTCTGAAACAATTTTGATGGTGTTTGATATTTTCCAGACATGCTGCATTTTTCCTTTCTTAAAAGATAATATCTTTATTTAAGCACCATGGTTAAAAAACATGTTTTTAGTTGGATTTCAATCATAAAAAGAACACCCCCTTTATCTCCTGACCCAAAAGGTATTACAAAAGAAATGCCAGTGGCTTTTCCATTTTCTTGACAAAATTTCCTCAAATCACTTTTTTTGCTTGTTTTAGGCCATACCCAGTAGCACTCAGGCATTACTCCTGGCCCTGCACTCAGAAATCACTCGTGGAAGGCTCAGAGGACCATCTGGGATGCCAAGGATTGAACTTGGGTTGGCAATGTGCAAGGCAAACTCCTTTCCTCTGTGCAATCACTCTAGTCCTGTAATTGCCTTGTTTTTGTAATCACAATACTATGATCTCTAACACCCTAGAAAATAAAATATTGGGGAAAAGTGGCTTGTGCATAGTGGATTAAAAAACAAAAGAAGGTAATAAAGGGGCCATAGTGTGATCCTGAAAGAATAACTACTACTTCCTTTGAAAGAATAAGGTCACAAGCTGAATTCACTTGTACCAAGTGTGATCCTCACAGCATTGTTGCTTACACCTCGAAGTTCTGCTGCCCGGTCCCAGATGGCACTCAGTCAGATTTACATAAGCACCATGGCAAGAGTTCACCCTTGGCAAGGACATGTGTTAATGTCATTACTTGGGAATGCACCATGACAAAGGGATTCCAGGCCTTGGTAAGTAGTTCAGTTGAGTGTGCCAGCACTGCAGCTTAATATTTGAGTGGTAGAAACTGAGGATGCCATCAAAAAAGCAATAAGGGAATGGGGAAAATAGAGAAAAGAGACAAAGAAGATGTTACACAGTAGAAAGATGACTTTGGTGGAAAAAATATGCTTGGAAACGCTACTAGAAAGTTGCTATGTAGATTGACTATAAATATCTCTTAAGAAAACTAGATCTGAAGTTTTAAAAATTAAAAGCGATGGGCGATAGCTCAATAGCAAGGCATGTACCTTGCAAACCTGAGACTGAAAGTTTGATCCTGGGTTCCACCCCTATCTTCCAAGCATGATCTGGTGACACAGCCCATTTGGGATCCTATCTCCTGTCCACTACAATTAAATGTGTGGCAGCATAACAATTAGAATGTAAGAGCATTGCAACCAAGAGTGTGTGACCTCCATGTATTAAATAACAAAATGGAAAGGGAAAAAAGTTTTAAAAATATACAACCAACTTTTCCCCAAAACAATACATAAATGAGCTATCTATGTCCCCAAACAATACATAAATGGGTTATGGGGCAATATATTTTTTTGAAATCATTATTTACTATTTGAAAGAATAAAGCAAAGGTGTTATACTAGGCTGTTTGGTAATTTGTGCCCTTTTCCCAGAGTGATCTGAGTTTGTTAAGGCAACTTTAAAATTAGGCTTCCAAAGTGTCATTGCCATACATTAGAGTCTAACTTCTTAGACCTAAAGGTTATAAAGTATGTGTATGTATGTGCATAATAAGTGTGTATGTGGTGTGAAAGTGCGAGAGAGAGGAGGGGAAGAGAGAGTGAGAAATAGAAGAGTTGAGCTGGTTTATATTGAAAAAGTGGATATCAGAATATGAGGATCAGAGAAGACTCACCATGGGGAAATTCAAGAAAGATAATAAATTCAAGAGAACGTTTAACTTCTACAAAACTAAAATGACAAAATTACTTAAAGAAAAGTAACTGTATAAATTCACTTTGTGTTCTTATGTAAAACCTCAGAGATTCTCTCTTTAAGGATGTATTAATGTGTGGAGAATGCCAAAAAAACTTGCCCCATCTGAAGTACAAAAGAAATACCAGTGGTTTTTATCGTTTACTCAAATTACCTGCCCCAGATTACCTTATTCTGCAATCATAATGCAATGATCCCTAACACCCTAAAAAAACAAAATATTGGGGAGTATGAGTGGCACGTAGTATTACACCAGCAAATAGGATTACATGTTGCTCTGTGCCTAAGAAAGGAATATCATTAAAGGCTGGCATTATAAACTAATTTGTATAAAACTAATTACTATCTAAATTAAAGGGGGGAAAGAAAGGAAAAGAACAGAATGATAATGTTTGGCATCTCATGATTTCAGTAACATAAAGGAAGATAGCATAATCTGATGAAGTCAGTTAATAATGTATTGTTTTGATATGTACTTTTCTGATGCTTTCAAACCAAATGTCAAGTGGTATCAAGTATTTACAAAGGTATTTAGAAAAAGAAACATATCAATGTAACCATAAGTAGTTTAACTAATTTATTGGCTATCTGGATATCTTGGCATTAAAATAGCCAAAGAGACAAGAATTTTATGGAAGTTGATGAAATATTTACCAGTTCAGTGACACAGTAGAGCAGTAACTAAATAAATTAATTGAAGTGTTTAAAAATTTTAGAATTTACTAAGCAAATCTCCTTAGTAGGATCCTAAATATATTTCCTTGTGAATAAGAGGCTATGCTTCTGAAGTGTCAATTTACTTTTTCTAGGAAAAATATAATTAATTTATGGTAGAAATTTGTGAATGTCAGCAATTTCCTTTACTCTTGATAATTCAGTTAAATTAAATCTGTCTTTATTGCATAGTAACTCATGTGATATATATATATATGTATATATAATATATATATATATTTTAGTACTAGATATTTGTGGAGGAGATATAAATGATTATATTAATGAATGTTCTCAAAGAAAGATTTAGTGATTAAGATAGTTGGGTACCAAGAAATCTAACTTTGGCCAATAAATAAAAATCTATCAATAATTTGGTGGCCTAACCATGTGGGAAAGCTACTCTCCCACATCAGCTTCTGTACAGCCAGTGCGAAGCACTTTCTGAAGGCACTGAAATTGTTAAATCCAGCTAACTTGCCTGGCCCCGAAATGGGGTCCTAGGACTGGAGATCCCTCGATCCCGAAAAAGGGTTTTAGGGGTCGGGATGGCCAGTGGTCCCAGGAAGAAAAACACCCGCCACCAAATGAGGAACCACAAACCTTGAGGATGCAATCACATGCAGGTTTATTTTCTTTCCAGAATTCTGGGGGTATCACAGCAAGCCAGGAATTCGGTCTGCTGAGAGACCCCGAGTATCCAAAGTCACAAACATTTAAGGGAATTCTATGATAATGAGCATACAGGTCAAAACATTTCATAGGTTTATACAGTCTGAATCATCTAATGATTTTTTACAGAAAAGCACAATTTTCTGTATGTTCAGCCCCTTCATGACATCATTTAACCCCAACTCTTAGACTGATGGTATGTAGAGATAGGGGTTGAACCCTTCAGGTGATCTCCTAATCTACAGGGTGTAGAACCCTTCTGGAATGTAAGATGATCTCTCAAGATCTTAGAAAATCAAAAGTTACACACCGAAATTCAGAGTTAAAAGGTTACATACACCCCCAAATCAGACTCAACAAAATCAAGGCTGTTCTCATGTGTTATACTTTGTAGATTCAAGATTTGCAAATCTTTTTCTTTGGGAAAACAGGTGGGGAATTTTGGACCCCACTTGACATTGTTCAGGACTTACTTCTGGCTCTGTGCTCAAGGGATCACTTCTCGAAGTGCTCAGGGGCTCCTATGTTGTGCTCAGGATTAAATTGAGGTTAGCCATATGCAAAGTAAGTGCACCTGTATTATCTCTCTGCCTCCATTATTCACGGAAACTTTGACTGAGCTCTTAAACTTGAGCATACCACCACTTTCACTCAGTACTCAGTTCTTTCATTCTAGCTTTTACCCACATCACACACAACTTTCTCATTCCCATTCTAGCCCTAAACTGCAATTCTCTCTTGCTGGGGTCTTTAACAATGAGACAAACAACAACCACCCACAAATCACAACCCACATCTGACTAAATCATCTGCCCCTTGGTTTTTTGTGACATTTCATGGGATGTGGGGTGGGGGAACAATTGAGGATAGTTGTTAGTTTCTCTGGGTTTAGCCTTTTACTGACAACTTTCCCTATGATTTTCATTTTTGCTTGTTGATGCGTGTAATTCACACTAGGATGTTGATTCCAACACTGGCATCAGTTACTCTAACACTGACATATCCTAGCTTTCGCAGATCTGACCTGACTTTCTGACAACGAGTAAGTCTAAAGATCATAAAATTCTTAGTTAAATAAGTTCATAAAATTTACCTTTATGTTATGTTATTTTGTTTTGTTTTGTTTTGCAGTCATATCTAATGGTGCTCATGCATTACGCCTGTATCTGTGTACAGAAATCACTACTAACAGGATCAGGAGACCATATGGGATGCTGGGGATCGAACTCAGGTTGCTCTGCTCCCTTATTTTGTTTAAGTTTCAGTTTTTCTACCTTAAGATGAACATAATATTGTAATAGTATTTCTTTAACAGGTTGTTGAAAAGAACATGTGAGATGATGCATGTGAATAGCATACAATATTTAAAAACAAATATTGTCTATTATTTGCACTGGTAAAAAAAACTTTGGAAAAAATTGAACACAAACATTCATAGGACACCCCTTTCTTTCCTGAACCAGGGCAGGTGGGGTGCTGCTGGCAGAGTGGCTGAGGGAATAGACAGGATTGGTGGAGTCTGTCTTAACACACATCTGGCAGGAGATGAGTTGTACTCTGGTGAAGATAATCCCCAAAGCAATAGCATGTGATATCTTCAGTTTTTAAAAAAGTATGATAAGCAGAAGAGACTTGCCTGCTTAGACTTTCAGCTGAACTCTCATCTCTTAACACTGGTAAATAAGATCTATCACACCCTTAATAAGCTAAATATAAGAAAAAGAGATTGGCCAAGATGATCACCAAACAGAAAGTATGCAGTCCTGCACTTCTTCAGACTGCTTTAGTAAAGTGATTCTACCATGGAAAAAGAGAAGACCAGCCTTTGGAGATGATTTATTTACCAAGAAAAGTAGATATGGTAGCATGTATAGAAAAATATGATTCAACAGGAATTAAGACAAAAGAAGCCTTTTCAGGTAAGAGATGCTTTGAGTGATTCTATGAATACACAGGTACTAAAGAGTTGTAGATCCTGAAATCATGGGGAAATTTTGTGAAGACATTGGTGTCGAACCAGAAAATGTAGTTATGCTTGTTCTTGCTTGGAAATTGTACGCACAGAACATGGGTTATTTTACTCTACAGGAATGGTTGAAATGAATGACTTCTCTACAATGTGACACAACAGAAAAACTCAGAAATACTTTGGAGGATCTAGAGGAGTGGCGCAGGGGTAGGGCATTTTACTTACATGGGGCTGACCTTTGACAGACCATGGTTTGATCTCCTGGCATCCCATATGGTCCCCCAAGCCAGGAGCAATTTCTGAGCGCAAAGTCAGGAGTAACCCCTGAGCACCACCGGGTGTGGTCCTTAAAAAAAACAGAAAAAAAAGAAATATTTTTAAATACTTGTCATTATTAAATGAGTCTAAAACATTAAACTTATTTATAGATATGCATTTGACTTTTCATGGGAAAAGGACCAGCACAGTCTAGACATAAATAATTAAATGCCCAGGGCATGCTGGGACTGTTATTAGAAGAAAGTCTGTCCCATTTTTCCAGTTTTTCATCAATTCTTAGAGCAATAAAAATATAAAGTTATTAACCAGTCATGCAATGTACTAGAATTTAGCAGAACAATTAACCCTGACCTCAAGTAACTATGATGAAGATGGAGCATGCCCAATTTGATTGGACTAGTTTGTGGAGTAGTATAAAGACAAACAGATGTCCTAGAACTTTAAGCATAGGAGAGAAAGAGTTTCTATTTTTTGGGGGGGGGGGGGTTTGGGTCACACTCTTTTGATGCTCAGGGGTTACTTCTGGGTATGCGCTCAGAAATTGCCCCTGTCTTGGGGGTACCATATGGGATGCCAGGGGATCGAACCGTGGTCCTTTCCTTGGCTAGCGCTTGCAAGGCAGGCACATTACTTCTAGCGCCACCTTGACATCCCCGAAAGAATTTCTATACTGTTATGCCCATCATTATGTGTATATTGCTGTTTAAATTTGGTATCTGAGTATAAAAAAGCTTCACCTAGAGATTATTTCTGCAAAATAATATTGTAAAAATCATAAAAATTCATCAATGGATCTGCTATATTTACTCTGGATGGGTAGTTGTTTTAGAGATATAAGATTTTATTATGGCTGAGGCATCAGTGTGACATGAGAGTACCATGGCCACTCTGCTTCACTTGGAAGGGGCACATTTCTTCTAGTCAATGAGTCACAGGCCAACACATAAGAAACACTACCACACTGAAAAGGACACAATGGGAAAACAATACAGGAGCCCACTATGCTAGTTAATGAAGATGGTAGATTAGAAGACCCAACTAATACCAGCTACCTACATAGCCTTTCTGATAAAGACATTAGAAGTGAAATTTGAAAATATTTGAGGAATGCAAAGAAATCATGGAATAGACATCCAACATGATGCAAGAGAATATGAGAGTAGAAATGAGAAAACTTTAAACAAAAATGTTAGAACTGAAAAACTTGGTAGATGAAATGAAAAACACACTAAATGGCCTCACCAGCAGAATAACGACTGGGGAGGACAGAATTAGTGAGCTGGAATGAGCTGCAGAACACCTCCATACAACAAAATAAATTGGAAAAGTGACTTAAAATAAATGAACAGAAGATTATAAAACCTAAATAAGAGAACAGATGGCAACAGAGCTCAGGAAATAACAGAAACAACATAAGAATCATTGGAGTCCTAGAATCCCAGGAAGAAAACACCAATGAGAATCAACAGTCAAGAACATCATTGCTGGGGCCGGGTGGTGGCGCTAAAGGTAAGGTGCCTGCCTTGCCTGCGCTAGCCTTGGACGGACCGCGGTTCGATCCCCCGGTGTCCCATATGGTCCCCCAAGCCAGGAGCAACTTCTGAGCACATAGCCAGGAGTAACCCCTGAGCGTTACTGGGTGTGGCCCAAAAACCAAAAAAAAAAAAAAAAAAAAAGAACATCATTGCTGAGAAATTCTCAGAAGTGTGCATGCACCCGTATCCTGGAAGCCTGAAGAGTACCATCTAAAACAGTGGTCCTCAAACTATGGCCCGCGGGCCACATATTTTATTTGTATCGTTTTGTTTCTTCATTGCAAAATAAGATATATGCAGTGTGCATAAGAATTCGTTAATAAGTTTTGTTTTTATTATAGTCAGACCCTCCAATGGTCTGATGGACAGTGAACTGGCCCCCTGCTTAAAAAGTTTGAGGACCCCTGATCTAAAAGAAATCCATATAAAAGCACCTCAAGGCACATTCTGGTCACAGTGATGAAAACCACAGATAGATATAGAATACTGAGTGCATCAAAATCAAAAAGAGAAATTACAAAAAAGAAGTATCCTTAATATTTACAGCAGATTTATCACAAACAACCCTCCAGGCCTGAAGACAGTGGTAGGATATAGGGGAAAAAAACTCAATGAAATGAATGCTTAGCCAATGACATTTTATTCGGTCAGAATTTCATTCTGATTTGAAGAAAGTATACACAACTTCATGGATAAAAAACAGTTCAGGAACTTTAAAGACTCAAACCAATCTTAATTAAAAGAAGAACTGAAGGGTCTACTTTTAGGCAAGATAGGCCCAACATACATATCAAAGATATATAAAAAGATGACATAAAATCCTATGACAAGCATCTCTCTCAATATTTATGAACTAAATTCACCAATTAAGAGATATAGAGTAGCAAAATGGGTCAGAAAATGGAATCAAACATTATGTTGAAATGAAAAAATTTTCCATGCTCATATAAGTTTCTACATGTACATGAGAAAGTCAGGAAAGGTTTCACTAATTGAGTTAACATCCTGGACCAAAACTTGAAAGATGTGAATATTGCCAGGTAGGTAATAAGGAAGGGATTACTTTTTAGGGGAAAGGTATATGAAATTGAGGAAGGAATAAATGCAAAGACAAGGAAACAAGAAATAGCATTAAACTTTTGCTTTCTTAAAAGATAGTGTAATAGGAACTTGATGTAGTCTCTCATCTGAAGCCATGAGAGGAACTGGCCTCTCATTAGACGAATGACAACAACAACCCCTAAAAAGACAACCCCTTCTCTCCAAAGATACATTAAACAGCATTTCCCATAACACTGAATATTAAGATGCAAAGGAATAGCACTGATCCTTGAGAGCTGGGATATCAACAAGGTCAATTATACACTTGTTTGGGCTACTTGAGACATTCCAGATCATGGCACAGGGAGGATTAGGAAGTGCAAAGAACATATTTTTATGTTTCAGCACTGTTTTAAGGCTTTTGAAACACATTTACTAAAAGTTGGAATCTGACCCCAGAGCCAATCTTAGAAGTTAATTTATAACTGTATAGGGAGAACTCCAGAGATATTTACCCAATGCCAGAGATGTATGTTTATATTTCAGAAGGGATGAAACCTGGAACTTGGAAGCATCATTGAGTTTTAAATTTGGATACACTGGTATTATTTTTTCCCTTGAGAGATTTATTTACATTCCAAAAGGTTATAGCAAGATATTTCCAAAGAGGCTTTTAAATGTGAAAGAGGAGACAACTGCTTCTTTCTTCAGTTCCCAGGCACAGAAAATGTATTTTTCTGATTTTCCCCACCTATGAGTGAACTTCCTACTCATACAAGACATGTTGTTTTTCTTATTTGATTCTTACTATGTTGTTCTGGAGGTATGATGTTACTGTATAGATATTACTGTGAATATAATCAGACTCTTGTCTCTAGCTCCCAAATTTCAATGCACATTAAAACAATGAATAAAGATGAATATTAAAAATCTAACAGAGAGGAAACGAGGCAGAGTTTGGCAGACTCCCTAAACTCAGTAGGTAAAATTGAGAATCTTATTAGACTAAGGTGGCTAATTTTTGCAACACAAAGATAGTTGCATAGAGGGAACCCTGAACAGTTGCAGAAGTTTATCTTTGTTTTGCACAGTCAACAGATCAGTGCATATAATGTGAGAACATTTAAGAAAGGAGTGGTTATGGATTTCATGGGGTGATGGGGGATTTCAAATTAGAAAATAGTACCTGGCACTAACACAGCCTGCAATGTTGGTTATTCCCGTGAGTCAGACTAGAACATTCATAGTTTATGAGAGATTGTACTGAATACTAGGAAATGTTTTTCCAAAGTAGGTATAGAGTAGATATTTGCTTAGCATATCATAAAAGCAAGACCTTGTAAGAGAAAACTGTTTCCAGGTGACTAAACTGCATCCCATAACACAGCTCATGAATATTTACATAGTGCTAAAATACTCAGTGCTATTCAAGTTAAAACTGAAAATATCTGTCATCAAACAGATTACAAGGCATATAGGAAATGCAAGAACATGCCTATAATGAGAATATTCAAACCAAAATCAATTCAATGACACAGATGATAGAATTAGCAGACAATTACATTCTAACAATTATAACTATGTTCCATAAGTAAGAACAATAATTAAAAATGTAAAAACGATCCAAATGTATCTCTAGAGATGAGCTAAAATGCTTAAGAAATGTCACATGTTGGGGGGAAGGGAAAAAAAGAATTGTCACCTGTCACCAAGTATGCTGTTAATAGCAGATTATGCATAAGAAATAAAAAACAGTATATTCAAAGCTATAGTAAATCTATCCAAAATAAAATAAAATAATTTTTGTTATCAATGAAATGAAAATATCAGTGGAGTGTGCAAATGATTCAAGTGTCTAATATATATCTTGTATGTAAGTATATATACATATGTATACATACAAGACAGGGAGGGGTGGGAGTGGGGGATAGAAAAATATTTTATAAAATAATTTCTGGAAAAATTCTAAATTTAATAATGATCACATACAAAATCCAACTACTACAAAACCATGAAAAACATTATACCAAGGCATGTAAATAATTACATTTCTCAAAACCAATCATGCAAATAAAATCTTAACAAAAGATAGAGAAAAGTTTCTTAGGGGGGTAAAATGTGGCAGCTGTTAATCTATGGGAACAGATGTTCTACTTTGAACTGAGACGGTAATTTGAGTCCAAAGAAACAGGAAAATCCATAAGACTAGAGTAGAAATTTATTAAAAGTAACTTCCATATTGGGGTCTTAGCACTGGATATAGCATACAGATCTCCATTCAGAGGAAAGACAACCATACAGATTCCTTATAGTGGCCTTCTACTTCACAACAAGAATATGTTAGGGTTGGAGAGAAAGTATAGTGGGCAAGAAAAATACTTGCCTGGCATGCAGCCACCTGGGTTCAATTCCGGGCATCACATAGACCCCTGAGCCCTGCCAGTAGTGATTCTGAGAAGCACAGAACCAGTGGGTATGGTCTGATAACACCACCTCCACTGACAACAACAAAATAGTTTACAAGTATGTGATTTCTGGTACATTACAGACAAGTGGGTGCAGACTCCACAATTTAAGGTATGCCACCCTCTGTAAGCAGCTAGTATGTGGGACTTCCCCTTTAACCATTTATTTAGTTATTTTAAATAATATCTTTATTTAAGCACCATGATTTCAAATATGTTTGTAGTTGGGTTTCAGTCATAAAAAGTATACCCACCTTCAGCAGTGCAACTATGAGGAGGAAAAAGGAGAAAAGAATGTTTTAATTTCATGTCTAACTAGAAATAAGTTTATATAAGAATATTGACAACAAGATAACCCTGGAAGCAGTCAGGTGATCTTTGTTTAATCAATATTAATGATAATATTTGTGGTTTTATAAATACATACATTTCCATTAATAATTACAGTGCCTGCTGACTTTATTTTTGGAATATAGTTACCATTGATCACAGGGTTTTGATGGTGCTACTTCCAAGAAAAATTGAGTCACTCCTGTATACGCAGTAAGTTTCTTATTAAAATGCGAAAGGAACATGGTATTTATATTTTTTAATTTTTCTTTATTTAAACATCTTGATTACATAAATGATTGTGATTAGGTTTCAGTCATGTAAAGAACACACCCTTCACCAGTGCAACATTCCCACCACCAATGTCCCAAATCTCCCTCCATCCCACCCCACCCCCACCTGTACTCCAGACAGGCTTTCCAGTTCCCTCATTCATTCACATGATTATGGTAGTTCTCTGTGTAGTTATTTCTATAGCTGTACTCACCAATCTTTGTGGTGAGTTTCAGGAAGTGAGGATTGTTACAAAAATGACTTTTATTTTTCTTAAAACCCATAGATGAGTGAGACTATTGTGCATCTTTCTCTCTTCCTCTGACTTATTTCACTCAGCATGATAGATTCCATGTACATTCATGCATAGGAAAATTTCATGACTTCATCTCTCCTGACGGCTGCATAATATTCCATTGTGTATATGTACCACAGTTTCTTTAGCCATTCTTCTGCTGAAGGGCATCTTGGTTGTTTGCAGAGCTTGGCTATTGTGAATAGTGCTGCAATAAATATAGGTGTGTGGAAGGGGTTTTTGTATTGTATTCTTGTGTTAGGGTATATCCCTAGGAGTGGAATAGCTGGGTCGAATGGGAGCTCAATTTCCAGATTTGGGAGGAATTTCCATATTGCTTTCCATAGAGGTTGGACTAGACGGCATTCCCACCAGCAGTGGATAAGAGTTACTTTCTCTCCACATCCCTGCCAGCACTGATTGTTCTCATTCTTTGTGATGTGCGCCAATCTCTGCGGTGTGAGGTGATATCTCATCATTGTTTTGATTTGCATCTCCCTGATGATTAATGATGAGGAGCATTTTTTCATGTGCCTTTTGGCCATTTGTATTTCTTTTTTTATCAAAGTGTCTGTTCATTTCATCTCCCCATTTTATTTTTATGGGATTAGATGTTTTTTTCTAGTAAAGTTCTGATAGTGCCCTGTATATTTTGGATATTAGCCCCTTATCTGAAGGGTGTTGGGTGAATAGTTTCTCCCACTCAGTGGGTGACTCTTGTATCCTGGGCACTATTTTTTTAGGTGCAGAAGCTTCTCAGTTTAATGTATACCCATCTGTTGATCTCTGCTTCCACTTGTTTGGAAATTTCAGTTTTCCCCTTGAAGATACTTTTAGTCTCAATGTCATGGAGTGTTTTACCGATGTGTTGTTCTATATATTTTATGGTATCAGGTCTGATATCAAGGTCTTTAATCTATTTGGTTTTTACTTTCGAACATGATGTTAACTGGGGGTCTATGTTTGCTTTTTTTTGCAAGTGGCTAATCAGTTCTGCCAGCACCACTTGTTGAAGAGATTTTCCCTGTTCCACTTAGGATTTCTTCCTCCTTTGTCAAAAATTAGGTAATTGTATGTCTGGGAAACGTTCTCTGAGGACTCAAGCCTATTCCACTGATCTGAGGGTCTGTCTTTATTCCTATACCATGCTGTTTTGATAACTATTGCTTTGTAGTACAGTTTAAAGTTGGGGAAAGTAATGCCTCCCATTTTTTTCCCCTAGGAGTGCTTTAGCTATTCTAGGGTGTTTATTGTTCCAGATGAACTTCATAAGTGTTTGATCCACTTCTTTGAAGAATGTCATGGGTATTTTTAAGGGGATCACATTAAATCTGTATAATGTTTATGGGAGTATTGCCATTTTTTTATGATGTTAATCCTGCTATCATGAGCATGGTATGTGTTTCCATTTCTGCGTGTCCTCTCTTATTTCTTGGAGCAGGGCTTTATAGTTTTCTTTGTATAGGTCCTTCACATCTTTGGTCAAGTTGACTCCAAGATATTTGAGTTTGTGTGGCACTATTGTGAATGGGATTGCCTTCCTGACTTCCATCTCTTCCCTATCATTATTGGTGTATAAAAAGGCCATTGATTTCTGTAGGTTGATTTTGTAGCCTGCCACCTTGCTATATGAATCTATTGTTTCTAGAAGCTTTATGGTAGAGTCTTTAGGGTTTTCTAAGTGGAGTATCATGTCATCTGCAAACAATGAGAGCTTGACTTCTTCCTTTCCTATCTGGATTCCCTTGATATCTTTTTCTTGCCTGATCGTTGTAGCAAGAATTTCCAGTACTATGTTGAAGAGGAGTGGTGAGAGCGGACAGCCTTGTCTTGTACCAGAATTTAGAGGAAAGGCTTTTAGTTTTTCTCCATTGAGGATAATATTTGCCATTGGCTTGTGGTAAATGGCTTCAACTAGATTGAGAAAGGTTCCTTCCATTCCCATCTTGCTGAGAGTTTTGATCAAGAATGGGTGCTGGACCTTATCAAATGCTTACTCTGCGTCTATTGATATGATCATGTAATTTTTATTTTTCTTGTTGTTGATATTGTGTATGATGTTGATAGATTTACGGATGTTAAACCATCTTTGCATTCTTGGGATGAAACCTACTTGGTCATAGTGTATGATCTTCTTGATGATGCAGTGATCCTATTTGCCAGGATTTTGTTGAAGATCTTTGCATCAGCATTCATCAGGGATATTGGTCTGTAATTTTCTTTTTTGGCAGCATCTCTGTCTGATTTTAGTATCAAGGTGATGTTGGCTTCATAAAAGCTGTTTGGGAGTGTTCCCGTTTTTTCAATTTCATGGAAGAGCTTGGCTAGGATTGGTAGTAACTCCTCTTGAAAAATTTGAAAAAATTCATTAGGAAAACCATCTGGGCCTGGGTTTTTCTTTTTGGGCAGATGTTTGATTACAGTTTCAATTTCCTCAGTAGTGATGGGGGTATTTAGATATGCTACATCCTCCTCACTTAAATGTGGAAGGTTATAAGTGTCCAAGAATTTTTCCATTTCTTCTAGGTTCTCATGTTTAGTAGCATAAAGTTTCTCAAAGTAGTCTCTGAATACCCTTTGTATCTCTGCAATATCTGTCGTGATCTTCCCCTTTTCATTTCTAATACAGATTATCAGATTTCTCTCTCTTTCTTTGTGAGTTTTCCCTTTTTGATCTTGCTGCTTTCAGTATTCTATCTTTATCTATGGGATTTGTCATTGCCACGAGGATGTGTCTTGGGGTGTTTTTCTTTGGGTCTCTTTTAGCTGGTACTCTTTGGGCATGCAGGACTCATGCAGGTACTCTTTGGGCATGCATGTAGTCTTTAACTCTGGGAGTATCACTTTGATGATGTCTTTGACAGTTGATTGTTCCTGGAGATCTCCTTCCTGGGTTTCTAGGACTCCAATGTTTTTATGTTGTTTCTGTTGAGTTTATCAAAGACTTTTATTTTCATCTGTTCACATTCCTTGAGTACTTTTTCCATTGCCTGTTCGTTTGTCTTAAGGTTCTTTTCCAATTTCTTCTGTTTTGTTGAGTTTTTCTGCATCACATCTTCCAGTACTCCGATTCTCTCTTCAGCTGCTGATACCCTGTTTGCGAGGCTATTCGTTGGGGTTTTCAGTTCGTGTTTTTCAGATTTGTTATTTCAGTTTGGAGTTGTCTGATCTATGATTTTTTTTTTTTAGTTCTACGAACATCTTCCATATTTCTATTCTAAACTCCTTATCTGAGAGGTTAATCAGGTGGTTGGAATTTATTAGGTCATCCGAGCTTTCATCTTCATTCTCTGTGGATGGTGTTTGCCTGCCATGTTTCCCCATTTTCACGCTGGTAGTGTGGTTTTTCCTGCGTGTTGTGGTGAGGTTCATTGGTTAGAAAGAGTGTCGGCCGCTTTGCTTCACTTTGTGGCAGCTTCGCTTCACTCCGTGGCCCGCTCTTCTGCTGCCTCTAGTTGACAGTCCTCAGAGTGAACAAAGGCATAGCAGGGTGGAGCCTCCACAGGCCAGAGACCTCAGCTTATTGGACAGCGACTCCGGCAGCCAGAATGTAGTTACTGGGCAGCTTCAAAATGCAGTTTTTTTGGGGTGTGCTCCCTAGGCCTCTGAGGAAATCTTCAGGGATTCAGAAACACAGGCAGGCAGAGTGGTATCTATATTTTTAAAAAATTACAAATACTTGGTGACACTTAAAGCAAGAGAGGCATGATGAAAGTGGGTTATAATATGGGGTATATTTGCTACGATTTGTAATTTTTGGTGATGAAAAATTTGGGATGCCCTATAGCAGGGGACCTCAAACTTTTTAAACAGGGGGCCAGTTCACTGTCGCTCAGACCATTGGAGGGTCTGACTATAGTAAAAACAAAACTTATGAACGAATTCTTATGCACACTGCATATATCTTATTTTGCAATGAAGAAACAAAACAGATATAAATACAATATGTGGCCCACGGACCATAGTTTGAGGACCACTGCCCTATAGCAAAGCTAGAATTTATCTGGAAGGCTTTAAGAATAATTTGGGTTTAGAAAATGTCGTCAGATGTTAGAAAGATGACATAAATGAAAGAAGATGGTTGAAAGACAGGAAAGAATTCAAACATGTGCAACTTATTTTATGCAGCTTATTAATTGACCTACTTATTCCTTCAATGTTTATTTGTCAAATCTCCCCATATGTGAGATTCAGTCAGTTTTATTTAAAATTATCACATTATTTAAACACCATGGTTTACATAGTTGTTCATAATACATGTGTTTCTACCATTCCATGTTCCAACACCAATCCCACCAATCCCCTCAATGTAATATTTTCCCACCATTTTCCTTGGATTTCCACCTACCTCCATCTGCTCTTTTAGAAGTTTCAAACTAATATATTTATATATTTACATATATATTTTATATATATTTACATATATATTTTACATATATATTTATAATTAAGTGGTAATGGAATTATAAAAGAAATATATCAAAGGAAATTTATGAAAATTATATCTCACAATAGAGTCATTAATTAATTGTTAGAAGATTTATTAAGCTGATGCTAGTTGATCATTCTTTTATTGTTGTTTATTATTAACCTTAGGTGGCTTCTATACTATTTTACCATCCAATTTGGTGTGTTTCTACTGCAGTATCAATATTGAAAGATTCGGAGATGTTGTACAGCCATGTATGTGGTCATGCCATCCAGGAATTTTACAACTCTGGCTGACATGGTGGCTTTTGGATGTGGAAGCCCAGCTGCCTGGGCTTCTGAGAGTATGAAAGAGCTAGAGAGAGGCTTCCTACAGTCATTCTGAAAAATCCCTGAAGATCTCAGCCCCAAACCAGTTTACCTGAAGTTTTGGTTGATTAGGCATCTCTGCAGAGATCACTGGTAAAGCAATGAAGATGGGTCATTGGCATAAAAGCAACTGTGGATTCTGGGTGCAGCTGCCAAGGCTTCAGCAAGGTGGAGACTTGGCTAGCCCCTCTGTTGAGAGTTCCCCAGTTTTCAGCTGTGAGGCATGTGATTTTTTTCAGTCGCTGATTTCCATCTCTTTTAAGAATAAAATTGTCTACGGAGCTGGCCGAAGAGTGGACAAAGCTCAGTCAATTTTTTTAAGATAAAAGGTAAGCAAAGTAGCTGCCTATTTAAGAAGCTTGCTACTTGTAAGTATGCCATAGACATCTTTCACATAGTGTTAATTGACTCAGTCAATATTTATTGTCTTTTATGTGCTTGACTTTAGGCTGAACCTTAAATTTACATCAATTAAGGAAAAAACCTGCATTCACAAAGCTGATATCCTAATTGGGGGTGACAATATATATATGTAATAACCTAACATATGCATGAATATATTTTTATGTAAGCTGTACCAGGGAAAACTTCCTGCTATGCAGTCAAAATCTATTCTTTTTATTTGTTTACTATTTTTAATTAAATATGAAGGCACTGTGATTTACAGAGGTATTCAGAGTTGAGTTTAAGGAATATAATATTCCACTACCCAACCCACCACCAGTGTCAACTTCCTTCCACAAATGTCCCCAAATTCCCTCCAATTCTCTAAGTGCCTCTTTGTCAGGCACGTTTGTGGTGTTATACTTTGAATCTCCTGTTTGCAGTATTGTTGACACTGTGCTTAATATATGTATATTATATATAACCCACATATATACATGTATATGTGCCATATCTCTAGCCACATCTCTACACCACCAGCATGTTTGAGGGACCTCCACATCTTGTACCTTTCATCTAACATTTTGTTGTTGTTGTTGTTGTTGTTTTGGGGCCACACCCAGCAGCTCTCAGGGGTTACTCCTGGATCTGCACTCAGAAATCTCTTCTGGAAGGCTTGGGGGACCATAGAAGATGCCTGAGATTAAAGGCAAACTCCTTCCCACTGTGCTATCACTCTGGCCTCAAGCGTCATATTTTTTAAACTTTATTAATTAATTGATGGATTTGTTTTAGGGCCACATCCCGCGGTGCTCAGGTGTTACTCCTGACTATGCACGCAGAAATTACCCCTGGCAAGCTGGGGGACCATATGGGGTTCCAGGAATCGAACAGGATCCCTCCAGTGTCAGCCGCATGCAAGGCAAACTCCCTACTGCTTGCTATCCCTCTGGCCTCAAAAGCTTCATGTTTTAAAGGAGAAAAGTTGGTGGGTGGAGAAGGACTATTCTCAGACAAACAGAACTTCAGAGTTTGACATGGTAGTAAAAAAAATCCTCTTTTGTCGCCTAAGATCAAAAGGGCTAGAATCATGTCTGCTTCTTAGTCAGATAAGACCCCCTCTGGGGCAGCCAGATATATGGGGGAGGGAGGAAGGAAAGGGGTGCCATTTGCTGAGTATTGGGGATTTCATGCCAAGAAACTGAGGCAGGAATAGCGAAGGCCCTGTCTTTAGACTTGGAGCCTGGAAAGCTGGCAGAGCCAATCACGGTCCCTCTATTATTTCATGCTCGAAGCTCCCACAGACAGTACTCCCTACCACCCAGTTGGGTGCATCCCATTGCCAATGCTCCATAGTCAGGAGCAAACACTGCCCATTTCTTTCTTTCTTTCTTTCTTTTTTTCAATTTTTATTTGAATCGTAGTAGGTTACATATCCTTCACAGTAATATTTTAGGTACATATTAACATTGAATCAGGGGAATTCCCATCCCCGAATTGTCCTCCCTCCACCTCCGTTCCCATCTTGCCTCCCATATCTTCTACCCTCACCCCCGGGGCTGCTAGAATGAGTGGTCCCCTCTGTGCCTAGCTTACTACTTAGTGATCTTACAAATGTTTGGTCATGGAACCTCCATTATGTCCCCCTCTAATTTGGAGGCGGGACTAGATAGTTCAAGTTATGTGGTTTTGTTTGAAGAAGAGAAAAGTAATAAAATGGGGTAAAAATTAAATACGCAGAAAATGGGCGGAATCCTTCTGGAGGCTCTCATCATCAGTTTGAGAGACGAAGGGGAAAAAGAAGGCGAAACACCACAAAAGTATAAAAAGAAGTATCGAATAAAATATCCAGTGAGCACTACAGCAATAAAGATAGGCACCACATAATAGCCATTGTCTTGAAATAAAAATCATGACAGAGCACAAAACAGGAGAAAAGAAGAAAATAAATAAAAAAAATGAAGACAACAAGTTCAATATCCACACCAAATCAAAGAAATCGACAAAAACTAGATAGATAAATTAAAAAAAAAAAGATTACTCTGTGCTTTTTGTCTTTTTTTTTTTTTTGGTCTTTTTTCCCCTCCTGCATAGGCACAGTAAACACTGGGATCATTCGATCAGGAATTCCCTTGGCCTAAGAGATACAAGGTTTCTCCACCCTTGAAGTATATTGTCATGGGATAACTATAGACTTCTTTCAAGTTAATTTACTCTCCCCTTGGTGCTTTTGTGGTGTGTGGAAGACTTCTGCTCCATCCTGGGTGATAAAATCAGACCTCTGTATCTAGAGATCTTTGTCTCTGCATAGGTCAAGGAGTGGAACTTATGATGAAGTCTTTGTGGTTCTAGAAGTTCTGTTCCCTCAGTGTCATTTTAATCCACCTTCTGTGGTTGGTGGTCATGGTCCGTGCGCTGATCCTAGGATGGAGCCTGGAATAGCGTCTTTCGTTATGTTTCCAACAATTCCAGTTGCAATTGTCTCAGTCAAACCTCTGGAATTAGAGACCATGATTGTTGTGCAAATCATAGATCAAAGCCTAGACTAGGGCTTTTTTATTGGTCCCAGGATACATACTGCCCAGTCATGGTTCTATCAGCCAGTCATCTGTAGATCGTGATCTTGACTTTTGCACAGACCAAAAGGTGACAAGTCTTCTGATTTTGTGTTATCGTTAGCTGGTGTAGTAGGATAACCTGCTTTTAGGTCAAGTTGTTCCCAATTTCCTCGTTGTCAGGATATCATATTAGAGCTGGCACATGTTGGTGTCCGAGCAGTATTAAGGATGTCCCGGATGGAGTTTGGTTCCTGTAGCTGTTGTGAAGAACTGTGTCATTTCTATATCTGGCATCCTGGGTTCAAGGCTGGATGGTTGATGTCTAATCACCTGGGGTCTAAGTTGGGTCTACATAACATATTTTCAAGGTGGGAGATACCCCTGTACTGTAAAAAAGTATTAGTTCTTATCCCTAGTAGATAAGAGCTTGTTTTTATGCATAAGATTTCCCCCTTTTTTTAGTGTGCCTTTAATACTGCCCATTTCTGACCTGCTGAAACCCTGCCCACCCATAATTCTCAGATTCTCCAGCTGTGGGGTCCTAATGCAGATTACCCCCACATTTTACATCATGATCATGGGCTTATGCAGATGTTTCTTTTTTAATATCTTTATTTAAACACCTTGATTACAAATATGATTGTAGTTCTGTTTCAGTCATGTGAAGAACTCTTCACCAGTGCAACATTCCCATCACCAATGTCCCAAGTCTCCCTCCTCACCACCCCACCCCCGCCTGTGCTCTAGACAGGCTTTTTATTTCCCTCATTCATTCACAATATTATGATAGTTCTCAATGTAATTATTTCTCTAATTGCACTCATCAATCTTTGTGGTAAGCTTCATATTGTGAGCTGTACCTTCTAGCCCTCCTCTCTTTCTCGGGAAACAACCTAGATGCCCCTCAACAGTTGAATGGCTAAAGAAACTGTGGTACATATATACAATGGAATATTATGCAGCCGTCTGAGGACATGAAGTCATGAAATTTTCCTATACATGGATGTACATAGAATCTATGATGCTGCATGGAATAAGCTAGAGGGAGAGAGATAGACATAGAATAGTCGCACTCATCTATGGCTTTTAAGAAAAAAGACATTTTTGCAATAATTCTTAGTTAAAATCTATTCTTTATCTTGGAATTAATCTTTAAGGCCCAATAGATTGAGAACTGCTTCTATGTCACTCCTGGCATTACTCAACTTTATGCAATAAAGAACACCATTTTGTGTAATAAAGAAAACTCTGAGTGCCAAAGAGATAGTACAGTATGTAAAGCATTTGCCTTGCATATGGTCACTAAAGGTTTAATACCTGGTACTCTTAGCATATGGTCCCCTTCGCCCTGCCGGGAGTAAGGCCTAAGCACCACTGTGTATCTTCCTTCACCCCCAACACTCAACCCCCCCCCCCGAATAACAACAAAAATTTTAGAGTAGAGATGAAGAAGTAGTTTAAAATACTGAGCACATATTTGAATTCAAGAGAATTCAAATTCATCTCACTGCATAGTTCTCTGAGCACCTCTGGAAGCAACTCCAAAGCACAGAACTGGAAGCAACCCTATTTTTGTGGTCAATCCACCTCTTTAAAATCCACAAAAGAACAAGATAAAAATAAATATAATTCAAGAAAGATAGGAAATTAGGATTTAGTGGTAATACACAGGATCACTTTCAAAGGCTGGTAAGAAATATTTATAATAAAGAGTAAAATAGATGTTTGTTAAATTTATTGGTTTTATAAAAATATTAATTATTTTCAAATAGCTTTATTGGGAAAAGATGGACAGTTATTACAAATGAGATACTGTATATACTATAATTTTAGAGATAAATGTTTTTAATTTCTAAATGTTTATAAAATGTAAATAGCATAAATATTATTAAGCTACAAATAATAGAAGTAGTATTGCTAATTATGTAACAGTATTAGTAGTAATATTAAGGATGAAGATGAATAAACTTTAAATAACTAGTCCAATATATACATTATATGATACTATTTATAATCTCAAGAAAAAGAATTTTTAAGAACTATGTTTTTTATTCCATTACTGATAAACATTTTGTGAAGATGAGTTATTTAAATAGTTCTTTCTTTTACGTCTCATAAACATAAATTAAAAGCAAAATGCTGGCTTTGTCAACTCTAAATTTCACAGGGATCAAAACTCTATAATCATGTCAATAATATTCATGAAAAATAATTTTAAGACATAATAAATAATTCAAAAAATAAAACAGGGGGCCGGGTAGGTGGCGCTGGAGGTAAGGTGTCTGCCTTGCAAGCGCTAGCCAAGGAAGGACCGCGGTTCAATCCCCCAGCGTCCCATATGGTCCCCCCAAGCCAGGGGCGATTTCTGAGCACATAGCCAGGAGTAACCCCTGAGCATCAAATGGGTGTGGCCCAAAAACCAAAAAAATAAATAAATAAAACCAAAAAAAAAAAAATAAAACAGAAGAAATGTAGTACATAAAACATGTTTTATTTACAAAGTAAGTTTAGAAACTACTTTGAAAGTAGCTTGTTCAAATCCTTTAAGATTATTTCTTATAGTTTTAAATCTGTGAAGACTAAACATCTAAATAAAAATTGTAATTACCTGTACATAGTTTTCAATAAAAATAAAGAATTTTTCATTAATAAAATTTTAAGTTAAAGCACAGTGAGGAATACAGTTACAAATTTGTGTATGACTGAATACAATATTACAACACCCATTCCTTCACCAGTGCATGTTTCCCTTCACCAATGTCCCCAGTTTTTCTTTTGCCCTCCCAGATAAAAGATTTTTTTGAGGTATGCACATGAATCTTAGATGAAAATTCCCTCCACAAAAAAAATATTACTGAAAATCTATTTTTCTGAGTTATATCTGATTTAAACACAAAGAAATATTATCACATATACAAGTTTTGTAGACCATAATCAGGCATTTGGGTGTGCAGAGAAAACAAGATGTCTTTTTTAAAGTTTGACAGGGTAATGATAAATTCAACTCTCTCCCTGTTGATTAGCTTGCTGAGAGATGTTGGCTCTTTCATAGCCAACAACACAATCAATATGAATGAAGAACAATTTAAGAACATAAATGAGAAAAGAAATTGTCATATAATTGACATGGGCATGGAATAAACACGTTGAAGGCTATGTTTGACTCAAGAATCAAAATAAATTTGTGTTCACACCTTTTAGCTTATGTCCAGTAAATAATTATAGCAATGTCACTCCTAGGGATATACCCTAGGAATACAAAAACACATTACAAATATACCCTCTGCACACCTATGTTCATTGTACCACTATTTATAATAGCTAGAATCTGGAAACAACCCAGGTGCCTGACAACAAATGAATGGCTAAAGAAACTGTGGTACATCTACCCAATGAAATACTATGCAGCTGTCAGGAAAAATGAAGTCATGAAATTTTCCTATACATGAATAGACACGGAAACTATTATGCTGAGTGATAGAAGTCAGAGGAAGAGAGACAGACACAGAAGAGTCTCGTTTATTTGTGGGATTAAAAATAAAAAGGACCCAACAACAATAGAGAATAGGCCAGAAGGACCAGCCCATGACATGAAGCTTACCACAAAGAGTGACGAGCTCAGTTAGAAAAATAACTGCACTAACAACTACCACGATAATGCTAGTGAGAGAGAGAGAAATAGAATGCTTGTCTCAAAGACAGGCAGGCAATGAGGGAGGAGGGAGATCAGGAACATTGGCGTTGAAAAAGTTACACTGGTCAAGGGGGTGTACACTTGATAACTGAAACCCAACTATGAACATTTCTGTAATTACAGTGATTAAAAGAAATTATTTTAAAAAATACACTTGAGGGTACCGAAGTGATAGCACAGTGGGTAGGGCTTTTGCCTTGCTTGCAGCTGACTCAGGTTCTAGCTCTGGCATCCATTTGGTTCTCCCAGCCTGCCAAGACCGATTTCTGACTGCAGAGCCAGAAGTAACCCCTGAGCACTGCTGAGTGGTGGCTCAAAAACCAAATATATACTTGATAACATAGTACATTGCTAATTTTTGTTTTACCAAGGATGTATTATATACATATATATAATATATAAATAATGTATAATATATATACATATATATGTTCCATATTTAGAGCAGTGCTTGGCATATAGTAGGAAGTCTATTAAAAGCCTTTGAAAATTGAACATTGGGCCTAACTATCCAAAGCACTGTCTCTCCCTTCCTTCATTGTTTTTTGTTGTTGTTGCAATATCAAGGCTTGTAAACATGATAGCAGTGATGGAATCACTTGCAATCATTGGATATCTCACGTTTATTTTGGCAATGGGAGAGTCATAACTGCAATTTCA
Source organism: Suncus etruscus (assembly GCF_024139225.1). Taxonomy (NCBI): domain Eukaryota; kingdom Metazoa; phylum Chordata; class Mammalia; order Eulipotyphla; family Soricidae; genus Suncus; species Suncus etruscus. The sequence goes on along the minus strand of NW_026060307.1, from coordinate 71,910 downwards.
ACTTGCCTATTAGAGGCAGTGGTGTAGATTGAAACTTGTGCCTACAAGGCAAACAATCTGTAATAAAATCCCCTAAATTGCAGTCAATATTACAAAATGCAGAGCATCAATGTCTTTAAGGAGGATGCATGATGCAAGACCTTGATTTCCCTTCAAATGATTTAAAAATATATACATGTATATACCTTATACATGTATATTGTATACATGTATATATAAGTAATATATATGTATATACCATATAAATGTATATTATGCACATGTATATCTAAGTATATATTTGTATATGTTGAGTTCTGTGGGGTTATCCACGGGAAAGAGAAAGATCAGAAGTCGGGCCCAAGCTTTTATTTCTTATCACAGCAATACATATTTGATTCGGATATATGTAAAAATGATACAAGGCCAAAAATATTTCCACTTTGACCTTGCAGTTTTCCCCACCTTCCATACTACATATCATCGCACAACATGTTCTTGCAAGTTCTCACCAGGCTCTTTCAAAACAGGTGTTTTCTTTTAATCTTGTATTTGTATTTGTATGCTGATACACTTACATTATATTTCCATGTCTAGGATCCTCCTTGGGAGGCCAAACCATGGAAGAGAGTTTTTCAGTTTGGAATATTCTCAGGGGTGATGGTGTCCAGGCAGCTGGCAGTGTTTTTCCTAATTTAGCCACAGATATTGCGTTTTCCAGTGGAGCCTGTTTCCTTCAATCATTTGAAAAGCCCTAATTTGCTGTTTCAAGTTCTTGCTCTGAGACCTCCTGCTTCTTTTCTCTCCAGGTCAGCATAAAAATCAGAATAGCTGTGAAAGGCATCGCTGTGTCTTGAGAAAGAAAGATACTCCCTGCGCCCTAGGTTTTCCTCAGTGGCAAAATGTTCCTGCCAATTTAACTTATCTTTCTGGAAATATATTTTCCCCTCTCTCACAGGAGCTCAAACTGGAAACACCTTTGTAAATATTGTACATCAAATCTACCCTAAAAATGTTGTTCCTGGTAAATGTGAGAAATAATTGTTACTTAGAACAATTCTTTATTAAGTCCTTTTCCTTGTAAAAATGAAGCATCATGAATAAAATTTATAGCTTAACAGTGAAATTGGTTTCATTGTGACCAAGAATTACATTTTTTCACTTGTCAAAAAAGGCAAAACCTCATTTCCTACTGATCAAAAAAGTTGGGGGGGGGCAATGCTAGCTTCGGAGATCTGAGGCTCCATTTATGATTCTCAGCCAACTTGGCTGATAAGTAAATGCAAGGGCCCAAGAAGATGCAATACAATGCCTTGGTGGTTTTGAGGGACTCCAGGGCTGCACCTGGTGGTATATCAACTATAACTAGAGATGCCCAGTGTCCCAGGGGGTGCCAGAAGTTGAAAATGCATCAAATGCATTTTAGGTATGTAATCTAACCACTCTATTTTCCAACCTTTCAGAATTGTTTGGTAGTACACTGGAGATGAAAAAGAAAATGGGTCTGGCTATAATGTCTTTTATTTTATAGAGAGTCTCTATTAATAGGGTAAGAAATCAATACAGAGAGTAGAAATGTTCAAAATTAAGGAACTGAGGATGGTGAATGAACTGGCCTTTAGTTTATTCTTTGGAAAATCATTCACTTGAATATGCAGAGGTGGGCAGAAGTAGGGTGCATGCATAAGAGAAGGCCTGGGGAACACATTTGGACAACTAGGAAGAGCATGGGCAGACTCCCAACTTCCCAGAAGACCTTAACTACTGCTTCCTGTCACTGCCCAGTCCCTGTTCTTACTTTAGCTAGGGACTGGGGGAAGCTCACAGGTTTTTCAGGAATTTGAAAATTATGTTTATCAGCAGGAGAGAAGAGGCTCTATTTCTTTCTTTTCTCATTCCTCATAAATCACCAAACTCCCTCTGGGTTCATCAACTTTAAATCCTGTATGATCCTCACTTCTCACTTGAATTTTTACTTTCAAAACCTTTACTCACACATAATAAATTCATAGTGGCAAATGTTTGAGATTGGTTAAACTATTTCTTGTTACTTAACTCTTAGGAGGTGCCTCCAGGGAAATTTCTAGTATACTGCTAATATCACTATTTTTTTTTTATGAATAAACACCTCACTTTCAATCAGTTCTTTGCAGAACACACATTTATGATGCTGATTTCCAGCTGTTAATGCAAGCCACAACATCTGAGAATTAATAAAATCTAATAATCTGCAGCTTATTATCTTATTTTTCTTTTCTCTTCTCTCCTGGTACCTAAGGATTAAAAAATGATGGGGTTTAGAAGTCCTTAAGAAATGAGTTAGGAAAAAATGCAAAAGTCAGATGATCTTGCTTTTATGTGGTCTAACCACATAAAACAAAGAAAGGGCATAGACAATGGCCAATGGAAAAAAACTGAGATATTTCCCATGGACCACAGCACTGAGGAGACTAAGGGAGGGCTGAGAAGAAAAAATCTGGGGACAGTAATAGAGTAATATTAGCAGTTTGGTGTTAGGTATTGATCAGTATCATTGTAAGCTTGAAAGAGTAGTATTAATATCATTGCAAACCATTATACCTCAAAAGTAAGAAATGAAAAAGACTTTAGAAATGCAGCTAGAAGGCTGAATCTGGAAAACTTGTTTGCACAGGTATCTTTTACCCATGAGTAGAAAGTGAGAGAAGTGAAGAACATCCTGTCCCCTACTCTACTAGTAGCACCATGTATCAACTGTCATATTCTGGAAAATACCAGGGTCAGTCAAGTGGTTCTGGACACTGATTGGACAATATGAAGGTGGAAACTGGGACTTCGACCACAGGTCAACTGCAAAATCTATTCATAGATATGACACAACTCAGGGTATGTGGAAAAGAAAAGAGACCAGAGGAGATGAAGCTACCTCTTTATTATATTCTGACACCCAACACAGGATCATATGGGAAAGTCCAAAACAATGGTCTTTTCTGAGAAATTCAAGCAAGGCTTATTCTCAGAACCTCCAGTGCCAGGATTTTTGCTGCAGGGAACACAGTAACCACTGATGGAAATGTAAAGGGGATCAGTTGAGGAGATACCCAGCATCTAGGGAACCTTGCAGAGAGATGCATGGGAACCCAGCAAAGAGACAACAGATCAAGCAGATTGTACATAAATTCATTCTGAAAGTTGACCCAATCTCTAAACACCAGCAGAATATAACCCACATATGGGGAGCAGTGCTCTTGCTTCCCTGGACTTGTTCTTTTCTAATGTTTCTGTACTAGCCATTGCTAGCCATTATTTATTCATAGAATCTCTTGCTTTTCAGTACAAGGGAGTCCCCTGCCTATAACAATGTAGGAAAAATTAAATAGTACTTACTGCCTTCATCACCCACACTCACTATTTCCTCAGTGCCCTTGCCTCATTACTGATCCCTTCAGAAACACATATCTGACCAAACTTCAAACTTCTGGTACACCTGTATTTGGGCTGTTATTACCAGGGCTTTGGGGAGCAAGTGCAGGTACCGTCCCCTCATATCTTCCTTCTTCTGAGTTTAGGATCTTCATCACCATGCCCAAAAATGTAGTTACCGTGTTCAAACTGGGACAGCTCCATAGGCTAAATCTTTGCTCGAACAAGATGTAAACTAAGCCATGAAAGAACATGGGTATACTGGCCCATGCAGCAGAAAGCTGGCCATCTCAGAAGGAAAGGGTGGGCGAAGTCTCAGCCAAAGCCACACCTACTGCCTCATTCATCTAGAATCACCATTTCCCTTTTAGCTCTGCCTCATCAACTACCCTCTACAATTCCCTTCAGAGACACCCATCTGATCAAACTTTAAACTTCAGCTCATAGATGCAATTCCAATATGTTCACATATTCACATGGCTAAAAGTCCCTAAGTAGAAAACCAGCAGCTTTAGTCATAAACTTTTAGATCCAACTCAATTTAAGAGCAAGACTTAGAATTTCATGATCTATTAGAGGATGAAACCTCTGAAATCTTTTGATACTAATCAATACATCCATATGTTCGTTTACCAAAGCCAATGATTGCACTTGGTATCTAACTCGAAGTTCACGTTAAAACACGGCATCACTAAATTGTGGGAGATGGTTTAAAACATATAGTAACTTACATTAAATTAATTACAAAAATGTTGTTCCTGCCCAACAATGTAGGACAGAAAAAAAACATATATGGGATTCTACCGGGGCTTTCATGTTTATCTTTTCTGTTTCATAGCTTCTGGTACATTTATATCCACAATCTTTGTGGTATAATCTCAAATAAGCTCAGAATATTTCATTTAACTTAAATTTCAATTTTGAACAGTACTCACTTGGTAATAGAAATTGCTCAATTAACTAAGTGCATGAACATGTAGGAGGCCCGGGTTTAATTCCTGGCACCACATTGATACCACTGGGAGCAACCCCTAAATGCAATGTCTGATCCCCTCAAACCAAAATTCAATTCCAAAAATATCTATTTTGTATCTATTCTACTTGAATTTTGGATAATCAGTTTGTTGGTTTTACATCTTTCCTCATTATTCCTTTTCTCGTTGGGAAGCATTGATTTTACTCTAGGGCAGAGGAGATAGCAACAAACCATCTTGAAAATCAGATGCCTGAAACTAAGTTTAAGTGAAATAACTGCTAGATAAACTTATGGAAAGAATTATAAAGAGTTTGCTATTATACTTGGCAATGGTGCAACTAGTACATTATTTTTTCTTTTCCAAATTCCCCATTGGAATATAACTTTCTTAGAAGAATAAAGGTGAACTGGGTTTGTAAACTGTGCACATTTGATGGAAATAAAGCAATTCAGTGATCTCTATTTTTCATTTTTTTATTAAATTTATTAAACTTTTTTTGTTATATGTAGTGGTGCTCACATCCTAATTCTGGCTCTGTACTCAGGGACCACACCTGGCAGGATGCAGGAGGCCAAGTTTGGAGTGCCAGGGATTGAACCTGGGTCAGCTGCCTACAAGGCAAGCACCCTACCTGATATACTATTGATCTGGCCCCTGATTTGGGGAATTCCCATATTTTGCTTAAGGGCACTTACTAGGTTTTTAATCTTTCTGACTATAGACTTTTAATTTAGCCCAGATAAAAGTAATTAAAGGTTTAAAAAGGATTAGAATATCTTGACAATTACAGAAACTTGAGTTAATTCTGGATCTTAGCTTAAAATATTTTAAATGGGGCCTGCCCAGCTTCATGACTCATTCTATTCTTGAAAGAAATGTAAACCAAAACATAAAAAATTATGGACACAATGACCACTCAGCTGAAAGTTGTCAATCTTAGTAGGAGAGGGCAGGCTAAGATCCTACCTCATTGCTTCACCAATAACCCTGCTTCACCACTCTTCTATAGCTCTCTGCAGAAGCATCAATCTGACAAAAACTTCAGGTATGCCAGTATTTGGGCTGATATCACCAGAACTTTTTTTTGGAGTGAGAACAGGCACCTTCCTCCTGCCTCATACTTCTGGAAGTCCTGATAGATGAAAACACACTGCACAAAAGCCACAATATCAGCAATAGTGCTTGGAATTCTTGGACTGTTTGACAACTCCTTTTTTCTTTAATAATATCATCCCAGTATGAAAAAATTGATTTAGATGCCAATGTGTATCTGAAGTCACAAATGAAGTTAAAAGAATGGTCAACTAGTGACAAGAGCTTACTAAACCTGACAATGACGTAATGACCTCATTGTGAGATACAATAATTTTCACAGATTTTCTTGTTGCTGAACTCGTTTTATCATCTTTCTTTTTTGCTTATCTTTTTTCTCTTTTTTAAATATGTTTGCTCCTACTTACCTGAAAGAAATGTATTATGATCAACTATGTCAACTAAGTATTGCATGATTTTTATTTATTTCTTAATTTATTTTTTTGTTTGTTTCTGGACTACACCAAGCAGTGCTCCGGGGTCATTCTGGCTCTATGCTCAGAAATTGCTCCTGTCAGGCTCTGGGGACCAGAATTCGCACCTGGGTTGGCCATATTCAAGGCAAGCACCCTACCTACCCACTGTGCTATCATACCAGCCAGCTATTTACATAATACTAGAAATGAAAAAAGTTGTTTTAAATGGCTGTTTTATCCTAATAACTTATTTGTTGGTATATTTTCTTTTTTTCTTTAAGGAATCAAGGGAAAGGAGAATATGGTTTACAATATTTTTCAAAGGCTTCTTAGTTATCAGCCATAGTGCTTCTAAATATATCATATTTTAGACTTGCCCTTCTCTCCTCTTGTTTCTCTGAAATGGGGGTGTTAAGAGAGGGAGTGTTTGAATTAATGAGACAAGACTTAAAAAATAATTATAAAGAAAAAAGACTAGATTTGCTACTCTGGGACCTCTGTCTAATTTGTGCTTAGGCCTGAAGCAAGGTCATTGAAAAAGAGGGTTGGGATCCCTAAAGAAATGTGAATATGAAACAATAAAAAGTTAATGAAATTGACTTTGGTTTATAATACATGCCAGGAGCTTGGAAGTTCTCACTCCCATCTTTAGAAAAGCAAACATCGTTGAACAAACTATTAAAAAAACTCTTCCTAACCCATCAAAGAATTAAGTTCATATAAATTGCTGCAATAAAACCAGAGAGTTATACAGGTAAACACAGAAAATTGTGATTTATCAGAGGAAAACTCATTAGCAAAATGCTTAGTAGCTTTGTGCTTTGTACCACAATGGGATAAAAATTGAAAGTGTGACTGATGCATTTATAGAGGCTCAGTATGGACATATCTGAGAGTTATAAAATTCTGGCTTGGGGTGGGAAAACAGAGGAACTCTTTTATTTTTTTTCAGTTTTATTTTTTATCCAAAAGCTCTAATAGAGGTTCAGAATCAAGAAGGGAAAGAGAAGTTGGAACAATAGTTCAGTGGTAGGGCAAATGTTTGACTTGCACATGGCCGGCCAATCCAGGATGAACCCTGGTTTAGATCCCCAGCATCCCATTTGGTCCATGGAGCTTTCCAAGAGTGAGTTTGTGTATTATCATGCTTGTCTTGACGTCACAACCATGACTTATGACCTACAGTGTTGAGCATCACAGTGTCTACTGTGTCATCACAATGAAGAATTAAGACAGCATGAACATAATCCAAGACACAGGAACTAGTGAGAAACAATCCTAGACAGAGAATATCAAAGAATCCAAAACTGCCTTCGTAAAGCTGTTGAATAAACAGTTTAATTAATATTTTTATGAACATCTGGATTCTTCTAATTTTACATATAAAATTCAGAGACCCACTCAGGAATTAGCCAGCCTTGTAGTAACATCATTACATCTAGACTCTTGATTACTAATAATATTGCAAACCAAAGAGCTGCATGTCTCAGACTTCATTGAAGTCTTTTGAAAACTCAAAGACCTACAAAAGTAATGACAACAAAAAAACTTTTTTTTTATTAATTTCTTATTTTTAATTATGAGAACAAAGATGCAAAGAAAGAGGACAAGGTAAAGTTAAAATGGAAGGACAATCACCCATAAACAAAATTCTCAGTAGTCCCATTGCTGATATGTTAACTTTGAACTTTCAGACAAAGAACATTAAGAAAAATAAAACAGAACCCATATACAATTACTTTGTCCCTCAAGTCCCCAGATTGTAGTACATAATATTTCTTAGCAGCACACAAAGCAATCTAAAGACATAAAACTTATGTAACTCCTTAAACATTGAAGGCAAAGTACTTTTTTACATTTCCATGCACATGCATATTAGTTTAAGTTAACCTCAAAAGTTTAAGTGGGTTGTTTTTCTTAAGGATTAGAGTCAAAGGAGCACAGTAAAAACGGTATTAGAGTGGCAATTATTGTTTGCATAGGCCCACCAAAATATGAGGGACAAGGAAAGGAAAAGCCTTGGCCTAAATACAAGGAGACCTCTGGTTTCCTGGCATAAGACCAACTCTAGGCTCCAGGCAAACTAGTTTGTCCAATCCAGGTCATTGTTTGTAGTGCCAATACACTTTTATTTTTCACACAGTCTCTGTTGTTGGTATCATGTTTTTGTATTAAAGATCCTGGAATCTGCATATCCTATATTGCAGTCAGGATGGTGCAGAGCGTCCTCTCTTTTCACCTCACCATTAAAGGGCAATGCAGAGAACCCTGTCCTGTAACCAGGTTGTTGACAACAGAAAAACTTTTAATCTCAGACACTTTAGCTACACAAAGTACAGTTTGAATCTTAACAAGATAAACACATTACATTGAACAGCCTGTCTACAATAGTTTCTCTTCCCCAGCACATCATATCCATTAGTCAACTCAAAATTGCAAGACATTTGAACAACAAAAACAAAAAATTACTGACAGAGTTTAAAGAGACAGAACCAGACTCAAATATGACTGAGATTTTAGAATAATATATTTAGAACTTAAAATTACTATAATAAATGTGCTAGAGGCTAGAGTAGAAAAATGGCTCAGCATGCGATTACAATTACCAGTAACAAGAACAATAATAATATCCAGGACCTTTATTTTGTACTTAACAATGTGAATGGATAAAAGAATGTCTGTATATTTCATCTTTCTGGATGTGGAAATATTAAAAATTTCTAAAGTGTAACTGAAGGGGAAAGGTTAATTATAATTGTTATGTAACTAATTATGTTTTCTTTTATTGTTTCTGTGAGTACTGCTAAAAGTACAAACATTTTAGAGCAGCTTTGAATATTAATAAATCAATTTGAGAAAAGTGGACATATAAGAAAAATTAAACATTTAGTATACATATTTTATATGTTGTATAATGATAATATATGTAATCTAAACCCATTTGAAATTGTTAGAAAATCCTAGAAGTGAATCTTTTCTAAAGAATACATTATTTTACTGTTGTTTGTTGGTTTGTTATGTTTTTCTTCTTCTTTTTTTTTTTTTTTCTTCCAGCTGAACCACAAAACTTGAATCATCTTGTTCTGTCTCATGAATTCAGGGGGAACATAAAAAAAATGGTACCAGAACTAAAAGGCCGTATGAATATTTAGTGGAAATAAAAAAATGATCAGACTTAAACCCAAACCCAAAGTCAACAACAACAGAATCAATACCCTATTTACAACAAGCTATACACAGAGGGGAACAGTTACACTAGCACTCGGGGGGGCAACGGAGGGAGATATGGGACACATGCTGGGAAAATGGGTGGAGGGAACAACTCTGGTGGTGGGAATGGCCCTGATTCATTGTCACTATGTACCTTAAATATTACTGTGAAAGATTTGTTATTCACTTTTGGTCACAATAAAAATTGTTAAAAAATATATTATTTTTTATTCAGCTAAAAATTTTTAGATATCAATGAAGTGACTTCAATGGGAAAAATTATGGTGATAAAATTATTATTTAATTTTAAATGAACTTGGCATATTTAAAATTAAACTTCACTATTATCAAATTCTATAAAATTTTACAAATAAAGAGAATAACAAATGCGTTTTTACATTGTTGAATATTCTCTGCATTCTGAAAAGCATTTTAAAAAATTACAAACAAACTCATAAAAACCTAATAAAAGACAAAATCTGTCTCCCGTACAGGTGACAAAACTGATTTCCAAGGTTATTAAAATTTATTTATTGTTTTTTTACATGTTTACTCTCCTATAAAAATATCCTAAATAGATTTTAATTTTAATATTATTCAAAAACCTGTGAAATCTATACATTTAGTAAAAAGAAAATAATGCAAGATGTATTTATATATTTCCTCATAAATAAAATACATGCTTTTAATAATTGTTGGTATAGAGATAGAAGATATTGTTTTTACTTGTCTTCTTTATCATAGATCTTGTGCATTCCCTCAAGATTTTCTGCAAGGACAAATAGTGGCACATTCCCAGAAAATGTGAAGCAGATTTATCATCATTTTGAAAATAATGTAACTAAGTTTTTGTCAGTGGTGAAGATTTAACTTAGAACCTCATAGGTACAACTTATTTACTCTACCATGGAGACACATCCTAGGCTTTGTAACTATACTTACATTTCAATTTAATAGAAATTTTATTTTATTTATTTTTGTTTTTTTTGGCCACAACCGGTGACACTCAGGGATTACTCCTGGCTTTGTGCTCAAAATTCGCTCCTGGCTTAAGGACCAGATGGGACTCTGGGGATCTAACCTAGGTCTGTCCTGGGTCAGCCGCATGCAAGGCAAAAACCCTACCGCTGTGCTTTTGCTCCAGCCCCAGAAAAATTTAATTTTTAAAATGAATTTTTATACTTAGTTGACATGGTTACAATAGTATTAACTACTACAACTCTTAATTTATGGTATTGTACAAAGTTTGGTAGTAGAACTCTTAATTAGAAGGAAAAACTAAAACCTTTTTCTGTTTCCTATTGCCTTTATTTTCCCTGAGTTTATTTTTTCTATTTTCTTCCCTTTACTATTAAACTTGTTTTTCCTCCGTGGTGTGAGTTCTGATGGGCTACTCATATTTAAGAATGAGTTCTGTAGAACTGATTAGAGGCGATGTCAGGAGAGATTGGGACTGCCACTCATTTTAAGGCTATTGGACCTGGATCAAGTCATTTCTTGGGAGAGGAAGTCAATTTATCAAAGGGCAATTTCTAAAGGCCTTGCTGTTAGGCCTGTCCGTTTTTTAAAAGTCACCATTAAATGTCCTGCTTGGGGCTCAGCCTGGCATTGCAGTAGCTGAACAGAAGAGAGCTATTATATCCCATGGTTCAGTATTCACTTATCCTTAATCTTTCTTCTTTCCGTGTTGCACGTGCTGTTCTTTTCCAAACTATATATGAAAGGCAGAGGTAATGGGAAGTGGGAACACTTTTTGGTCCTTCATCATCAGACCATTCAGGTCACAGCATAGGCATCTGTTGTTTGGTTCTTTAGGTGCTGGAATAATTTTCTTGAAATCATGCTTTTTTTTCCCCCTTTCCTGTATAAACAGAGACACTGATGGCTTCTGTCCTGTATATTATCAGATATGTCCATATAACAGACTTGGAATATTGAGATAGTGTTTCCCTGTGGGACAGAGATACTTATTTGCTGACCACTATAATGAAGATAATTCATTTCCACGACAGAGGTTTGGTAAATTTGTTTATTAACTCTTTACAGAGGTTTCCTACAATTTAAACTCTTAAGAAAACCAACTCCATGTTCAGAATCCACAAGTGCCATTCTACATAACACTGGAGGACAGGGCACAACAATGTAGACATAAAGATTACGCTACCTTCTATGCTAATAGCAATAATATCCTTTACCTCTGAACCAGGAGTCTTGTATTTTCTTCCAGTGTAGGAGAAACTATAGAAGTTTAACATGTAAGATTATAAGTGAAGACAAATCAGAGACCATTAATTCTGTGATTTCTCGTCTCTCACTCTCCCCTGGACTATAACATCATGTCTGGGACTCAGGAATCTACCTCAATCTTAGATTTCTATCTTCCTAGTTCCTAGACACCTCATGTTTCAGTTCTGACTCTCTGGTTTATCTGAAGGAGTGGTGTGCTTTAAGACCACATTCTCTTTGTATTTTTTCTTTCTCAGCTTGAGAATATCTCCTTTAAATATGAAGAAGGTCCTTTTTTGTTTGTTTGTTTGTTTGTTCTTTTCCCAAACTACTGTCATTCTAACAAATTTCCATATCTTAAATATTCAGATTTTGGAAAACAAAAGCCAAACCATTTTTTGGTACTTTTCTGCTTCCAACCGTAGCCCTCAGCTTCTTAAAGAGTAAGCTCAAGCACAAGACAAAAATAAAGAAATATAGGGAGAACAGGATTCATGAGTATGTTAATATTTGACAGCATTATCTAGTCACATTCTTCTGTGCTTTTGGTTTTTACTGAAAACTCCTCTCACTGCTTGAATTGAAGGAACTCACTGACCCTGCTGCCAGTTTCTCATGGTATTGCAGCAATTCAGTATTAAGTTTTCAAAACCTTTGATAGGGAATGAGACAGAAATAGTCCTTCCTTAACACTTGCTCACCCTCGGTCTAAGATTTCCAGTCAACACCCGTAACCCTCTTGCAACACATACACACATCTTTCTGCATCAATGCTTTGTATATTTTATTATTATGTGCATTATATTATATCTAAGATGGTCCACTCAGGGCCTAAAACTTTATTTTTTTCTGAAATTATTCTTGACATATCCATGATAGATATATAGTCTTGACATATTCTGATATATATCCTTGACATAATCTGGTGTTAGGACATCAACCACCTTTCAGGAAAGCAGACTTCAGACATTCAGACATTGCTAGGAGCACAAACAAGTGAAGGGCTTTCTTCCTTCCTTCCTTCCTTCCTTCCTTCCTTCCTTCCTTCCTTCCTTCCTTCCTTCCTTCCTTCCTTCCTTCCTTCCTTCCTTCCTTCCTTCCTTCCTTCCTTCCTTCCTTCCTTCCTTCCTTCCTTCCTTCCTTCTTTCTTTCTTTCTTTCTTTCTTTCTTTCTTTCTTTCTTTCTTTCTTTCTTTCTTCCTTCCTTCCTTCCTTCCTTTCTTTCTTTCTTTCTTTCTTTCTTTCTTTCTTTCTTTCTTTCTTTCTTTCTTTCTTTCTTTCTTTCTTTCTTTCTTTCTTTCTTTCTTTCTTTCTTTCTTTCTTTCTTTCTTTCTTTCTTTCTTTCTTTCTTTCTTTCTTTCTTTCTTTCTTTCTTTCTTTCTTTCTTTCTTTCTTTCTTTCTTTCTTTCTTTCTTTCTTTCTTTCTTTCTTTCTTTCTTTCTTTCTTTCTTTCTTTCTTTCTTTCTTTCTTTCTTTCTTTCTTTCTTTCTTTCTTTCTTTCTTTCTCTTTCATTTCTTTCATCACATTCAGTGATGCTTAGGGGTTATTCCTGGCTCTACACTCAGGAATGACTCCTGGCTGTACTCAGGTTACCATATGGGATGCAGAGATGGAACCCAGGACAGGCACATGGAAGGAAAGCATCTTAACCTGCTGCACAATCTCTTTCAATCTAAGAACTATATTTTCTGGGAACACCAAGAATGGAATGAGGCATGGTTCATTTGTCACATTGAGGAGGGAAAGATGGGGACAGCATTTCCTAGGCTTGAAGAATGTGTGAAGGAGAAGGTTAAAGAGAATGATCAGTTTCTCAACTGCCTCTTGGGAAATTGACCTCTCAGTCAGTGGGGGAGAAAAATGGTTGTAGAGAGGTCAGGCTTATATATCATTTGGAGCTGGAAAAAATAATATGCAAATAAGAGTGGGGAGGTAGATATTATAGTATTAGCTACCTCAATTGGTCATGAAAGAATTATCCTGAGCTATATTATTTAACCAAGGCTTCAAAAAACTTAATATATTTTCTATTCAATTTCAAATTGAGTCAGTAAATTCATGAAATTTAGAAAAGATCTTTTTGAACATTTTTCAGAAGTGTTTTAATTTATATATTTTACAGTTAAAATAAATATTCAATTCATTTTGAACTATTTAATTTGCATCTCAAGTTGCAGATTGTCCATAGGACTGCTAGAAGATTATATTCCCTTAGGGTATTTCAGATAAGGGTTGATGACTGTCTTAAGATATAAATACTCTTGCCTCTAATTGATAGACAGAAATTGGATTTCTTAATTGTGCATCCTACAGAGAAAGTGAAAGGGCTAATATTGCTAAGACAAAATGAACATTTTTCATGGGTTTTACTGGCTTCTTTTAACTAAAGTACTTGATTATTTCTCATCTTTTTAAATAGATTGTAGGAATATTTTCTAGACTCAGTTTATTTCTCATTAATCTGTTCTCAGTGTGGGTCATAGAGAGGAAAATATACATAATTAAAATAGTAATTTGACTTTAGTTCCATTATTAATATACTTCTCTGCTATGTCCTAAGTTTCTGAGAATATTTATTTCCTCTCTCTTTACTCTTTACTTGCATTTACTCTTTATTATTTACTTGCATTCATGTTTCCTGCTTTATGTAATTCTCTGTCAGAGTGTAATTCCCAATCAATTTTGTGCTAATATAAATTGTCTCTTCACTCTATTTTACAAAGTGAAGTTCTCTACTAGAAAGACAGAAAGGAATAAAGTCAGTAAAATGGGGGAAGAAATCTAGTATTCTCCCTAGAATATCTGGATTTTATATATTTTCCCTAAGTCATGTCCAGACACAACAAAGAAAACCTAGTGCTGCCAAGTCAGAGGCTGTACAGGCACAGGAAAGAGAAAAGGTGTTTTGATTTTCAAGGTCTGTGTTAATTTCTTTGGGTTACCATAAGAATTTCCTCATAGTTTTGGAGGTTAAAAGTCCAGTATTGGAGCCTTTTGCCTTGCACGTGGTAGGACATTTGCCTTGCACGTGGCTAACCCAGGACAGACCTAGTTCAATCCCTGGCATTTCATATGGTCCCCCAAGCCAGGAGCAATTTCTGAGCACAAAGCCAGTAGTAGCCACTGAGTGTCACCGAGTGTGCCCCCCCCAAAACAAACAAACAAAACAAAACAAAAGAAGTCTAGTGTTGAGGAATCATTCTGATGCTTTTCTCTTTGAATTTTAGGAAGCTATTCTCTCTCTCTCTCTCTTTCTCTCTCTCTCTCTCTCTCAGATTCTTTTCTCTATTATTATTGTTCTCCACTCTCTCCTTGTCTAAGAACACAGTCATAGAAGATTCGGGTTTACCATCAAACCCATTTTAGCTTAATTACTCTGTAAAGGCTTTTAAAAAATAGATATAGTCATACTGTTCTTTTTCTCTCTCCATCTTTTGCTTTGGACCACACCTCACTGTCCTTAAGGCATACTTTAGACTGCTTAGGAATATACTTTTGACTGTGCTCAGGAATCACAGTGTTTATGGGACCATAAGCCTTGCCTGGAATCGTATCAAGGTCTGCTATGCACAAGGCAAGCATTTCACTCCTGCACTATCTTCTGGTTCTTAGTTACAGTTGCATTTTAAAGTATTGGGGTGTTAGAATTTTCATATATAATCTTGGTTGGATACAGTTTGAAGTCATGAAGTTATTTGGTGATTGGAGGTAAGAAATTTACCTGTCCGGAACCTGGGCAAACTTTATAGTCATATCTCACAGTCTCAGTTATTGTTTTGGTAGTACAATTTAAGAGCTTGGAATTATAAATACAATTGATATATTTTCAATATTAAAAATACTTGCAGATGAAGAGTTAGATGGCATCCATCAGGATGGCATCATCCTTTTACTTAAAAAAATTTTTTTTAGGAACTATGGTTTACAAAACTGTTATGGCAGAGTTTCATACAGAAACTCATACACACTCCAGCAAACACTCATTCATTTTTCACTGACATTGTTTCTTACCTGTGTTGTCCCATGGATAAGAAGAAGGCATGTGAGTGCCTCTACAACTTTGATACAGGAATAAGAATCACAAACATTTTTTCATTTCTAATGGAAACGTTCTTCCTAAGGCTCCTTACAGAAGCTAGGGCCCCTTTGAGGCCACAGAGACACTGGAGAAAACTACTCTGGAGAACAACAGAGTTTCTAGTAAGAGTAGGAATGGGTCTTAGAGAATTTTATTGGGAAAATAAAGACTTAGTGGAACTAGAGAGATACATACTTTCTCTCCTTCATATTAGATGGACTGTGTTGATTAAGTTAGGAGAATTTGGGAGTCTTTCTTTGGGAGGGAAGTACCAGAACCACAGATCCATACATAAGACAATGGACATGTCAGAAATAGATATTAATTCCAAAGATGACATTAATTGTTTTTATAAGTAGTCAAAACAATATATTTGTTGACACATGTGTTTGTAATGGTGGTGATGGTGGTGGACAACACAAAAGATATTGATCATTTGTCTAGAATATGAAGTTCCTAAATGCATATGTTTTTGAGTCTAGATTTATTTTTCTTTGAAAAAACTTATTTTTTTTTCAGTCAAAATATAAATTTTTATTTTGATCATAGTGGCTTACATATTGTTGACAATAATATTTTAGGTACATATTTACATAAAATCAGGGGGGATTCCCATCGCCAAATTGTCATCCCTACGCCTCCGTTTCTATCCTACCTCCCTTTTCCTTTTCCCTCACCCCAGGGCGGCTAGAATATGTGGTCCCCTCTGTATCCAACCCACTACTTAGTAGTCTTGCACCTGTTTGGTCCTGATGCCTCCCTTATTTCCCCCTCTATCTGGAGTCAGGACTAGCTAGTTCAAGTTGCGTGGTTTTGTTTGAAAAAGAGAAAAGTAATAAACTGGGGTAAGAGTCTAATACCCCGAAAATGGGCGGAGTCCTTCTAAAGGCTCTCATCATCAATCTGGGAGATGGAGAAAAAGTAGGTGAAACACTCCACTAGTACCAAAAGAAGTGTCAAATATCCAGTGAGGGCTCCAGCTATATCGATAAGCACCACACAGAGCAGACAAAACAAACAAACAAACAAGTAGAAAAAAAAATAAAACAAAAACAGACAAACAAAAATCACGCCATGGTCTTGAATTAAGAAACATGGCATAGCACATAACGAAAGAGAAGAAAGGAAGAGAAAAAAAAAAAATAAATAAAAAAATAAGTATAATTGGGGACTACACTTTCAATAATCACACCCAAACAGAGAAATCGACCAAAATAGATTGGTAAATTAAAAATAATAATAACAATAATAAATGAAGGTAATATATATATTTATATCAAAAAAATAACCAAGGTTTTGTGCTTTATGTATTTTTGTTTTTTTCCCTCCTGCACTGGCACAGTAAATATTGGGGTCATTCGAAAAAGAATTCACTTGGCCTAAGAGATATGGGATTTCTCCGTCCTTGGAGCATACTGCCATGGGATCAACTCTAGACATTGCTCAGGATCCTTTACTTTCCCGGTGGTGTTTTTTTTTTTTTTTTAATATAATTTTTATTTTGATCATAGTGGCTTACATATTGTTGACAATAATATTTTAGGTACATATTTACATAAAATCAGGGGGGATTCCCATCCCCAAATTGTCCTCCCTACACCCCCGTTTCTGTCTTACCTCCCATTTCCTCTTCCCTCAACCCCAGGGCGGCTAGAATATGTGGTCCCCTCTGTCTCTAACCAACTACTTAGTAGTCTTGCATCAGTTTGGTCTTGATGCCTCCCTTATTTCCCCCTCTAAGTAGGGGCAGGGGTAGCTAGTTCAAGTTGCGTGGTTTTGCCTGAAAAAGAGAAAATAAATAAACTGGGGTAAGAGTTTAATACCCCGAAAATGGGCAGAATCCTTCTAGAGGTTCTCATCATCGATTTGGGAAATGAAGGAGAAAAAGAAGTTGAAACACTCCACCAGTACCAAAAGAAGTGTCAAATATCCAGTGAGGACTCCAGCTATAACGATAAGCACCACAAAAAAAGATAAAAAACAAAACGAAACAAACAAAAAACAAACACAAACAAACAAAAAAACACGCCGTGGTCTTGAAATAAGAAACATGGCGTAGCACATAACGAAAGAAAAGAAAGGAAGAGAAAGAAAAGAAAAAAGAAAAAGAATAATTGGGGACAACAATTTCAATAATCACATCCAAACTGAGAAATCGACCAAAATAGCTAGGTAAATAAAAATAATAATAACAATAATAAATGAAGGTAAGATATATATATAAATAACCAAGGTTTTGTGTTTTTTGTATTTTTTTTTCCCGCCTGCCCTGGCACAGTAAATATTGGGGTCATTCGAAAAGGAATTCACTTGCCCTATAAGATATGGGGTTTCTCCGTCCTTGGAGTATACTGTCATGGGATCAGCTCTAGTCTTTGCTCAGGATCATTACTCTCCAGGTTGTGTTTTTTTTTTTTTTTTTTGGTATGTGGAAGGCTTCTGCTCTGTCCAGTGTGATACCGTCAGAGCTCTGTGTTTAGCAGTCTCAGTATCTGTACATATCCTGAGGTGGGACTTATGGTGAAGTCAGTCTTTGTGAATCTAGAGGTTCTGTTACCTCAGTGTCATTTTAATCCATCTTCTGTGGTTGGTGATCTTGGTCTTTGCGCTGAACCTAGGAAGGCATCTAGGATAGCGTCTTTCTTTGTTCTTCCAGAAGCCCCTTTCCGTTACAATTGTCTCTGCCGGACCTTTGGAACTGGGGATCATGTTTATTGTGCAGGTCTTAGTTCAAACCCTAGACTAGGGCTTTTATGTTGGTCCCAAGATGTATACAGTCTGGTCGTGGTTCTAGCAGCCAATCATTTGTAAATCACGATCTTGGCTTTTGTACCTACCAAAGGGTGCCACGTCTTCTGGTTTTGTCTTGTCGTTAGCTGGTAAGGTAGGCTAAACTGTTCTAAGGTCAAGTTGTTCACATTTTCCTCATTGTCGGGATATCATGTTAGAGCTGGCCCTTGTTGTTGACCCTGCAGTATTAAGGCTGTCCCAGATGGAGTTTGTTTCTTGCAGCTGTTGTGAAGAGCTGTGCCATTTCTATGTCTGGGATCCAGGGTTCAAGGCTGGATGGATGATATCTAATCACCTGAGGTCTAAGTTGATTCCACATGACATATTTTCAAGGTAGGAGATATCCCTGTATTATAAACAAATATGAGTTCCTATCTCTAGTAGATAAGAGCTCTTTTTTTTTTTAAATATGTAAGATTTCCCCTTTATTTAGTGTGCCTTTGCAGGGGGAAGTGGTGCTCCATTATATGTCGGAGTATTTGGGGTGGACAGAGTGGGTAACAGAAATAGGTCACATACCCAAAGACGATTTAAAAAAAAAAAAAAGGAAATAAAAGTGTATGTGCCCACAAATGTATATGTAAGGCAAACATTTAAATAAATAAGTTAATTAAAAAAAATAAAAAAAAATAAAATGAGTTAGCGAAGTTTTTAAAGGACCAACGTGGTGCAAAAGACTACTTTGCATTTGGGGGAGAACAGGTAAAGAGTTGGTGTATTACAGGTCTTATGCCTATGTTGGAAGTACAGTTTTCCCATTGTCTTTTGGATTTTTCTTGTGGTGTGTGGGTTCCCAGGCATCTTCCAATCACATCCCCTGACCCCCTTCAGATTGGTAAAAATTTGCAGCTGGGAGGTCTTGGAAGAGTTCTTGCATTGGGGATACTATTGGACCTAAGTCCGGTTTCAAGAAACAGTCCACGTTAGGGGGAGTTGGTAGGGAGGGTCTCGCAGCATGTGTCCACAGGGGAGTTGGCTGTCTTTTCTTGCAGGAGACGATGTGTGGGTTCGGTTGGGTGTCCCCTCGCCTGGGTGCTGGGTACTGGTTCATTGGGTAGGAGGTCGATCTTGATGCCTAAAAGATTAAGGACTGAGGGTGGAGAGTTTTAATATGGTGGGAGATCTGGATGGGATTGAGGGGTGAAGGGATAGTTGGATTTCCGGGGGGGAGAAAGGGGAAGGTATATGGGAGGGGTATGAAGGAAGAGAAAAGAGAAAATACCATAGAAAGAAAGGGAGAAGAGAAAGGGAAAAAAGTAAAGAGAAGAGTAGAAGAGAAAAAGAAAAGAGAAAAAAATAGAGAGAAGAAAGGAGAGAATAGCAAGGGAATGCTGGTTTGGTTGAATGTGTTCGGTGAATAGAGCCTGTAGTTTAGGTCTGTACGTCGCAGGTACTGCTTTGGTGGTCTGACTGGTCACGTGCTTCGATTCCTAAAAGAAGGTTTAACCTAGAGATAAAGTGTATGTTAAAGAGTTTTCTCGTGGCCATCTCATAGTGCAAGCAAGGTATGGTATCTCGTGTGGTATCCCGAGTTGCCATCTTAGTTTGTCCGCCCTTTGTATCTAAGGGCGCCTGTGGAAAGAAAAGCTGAGAGGTTATTTTTAAAATATAGTAAGGTAAAGGGATTAAAACGTAGTGTTATGGTATGTTGCCATTGCATTAGGTGATTTCCCGCGGTGTTCTATACTTGTGTTCCTGTTTACGATCTCTAAGGGATTATTGTGGGCCTTTGTTGTAGGAGTCTGGTTACATACCTGTTCTCTCCATGTTGCTGTTTCTGTTGTTGCTGTTTTCTTTGTGGTATAATGTGCAGTCAAGAGTTTGCATTGTGGGCCCGGAGAGATAGCACAGCGGTGTTTGCCTTGCAAGCAGCCAATCCAGGACCAAAGGTGGTTGGTTCGAATCCCGGTGTCCCATATGGTCCCCCGTGCCTGCCAGGAGCTATTTCTGAGCAGACAGCCAGAAGTAGCCCCTGAGCACCACCAGGTGTGGCCCAAAAACCAAAAAAAAAAAAAAAAAAAAAAAAAAAAAAAGAGTTTGCATTGTTCCTTTTTCATGTATTTTGGACACTGCTCCCACGTATATGTTGACTATTACAGTGATCGGAGTTTCTACCCTGTTAAACCCTGTTATATGATTGTTAGGTATTAGTTGTGTATAAAATATATGTTCTAGGTGTTTCAGAATAGTGCTACCATTCTGTATTTATCTTTTGTCTTCTGGCTTACTTCATTTAACATAACATGATCTAGGTCCATCCACGTTGCTGCAAAGTCTGTGATTGTATCATTTCTAACTGCATGTAATATTCCATTGTGTCTTTTTTTGTCTTTTTTTTTTCCTTTGGTGTGTGGAAGACTTCTGCTCTGTGTTTAGAGGTCTCAGTATCTGTACAGATCCTGAGGTGGGACTTATGATGAAGTCAGTCTTTGTGGTTCTAGAGGTTCTGTTACCTCAGTGTCATTTTAACCCATCTTCTGTGGTTGATGATCTTGGTCTTTGCACTGAGCCTAGGGTGGCACCTAGGATAGCGTCTTTCTTTGTGCTCCCAAAAGCCCCATTCCGTTACAATTGTCTCTGCCGGATCTTTGGGGCTGGGGATCATGATTCTTGTGCAGGTCATAGTTCAAACCCTAAACTAGGGCTTATTTATTGGTCCCAAGATGTATACAGTCTGGTCGTGGATCAAGCAGCCAGTCATCTGTAAATCCCGATCTTGGGTTTTTGTCCTACCAAAGGGAGCCAAGACTTCTGGTTTTGTCTTGTCGTTAGTTGGTAAGGTAGGCTAATCTGCTCTAAGGTCAAGATGATCGCATTTTCCCCGTTGTCAGGATATCATGTTAGAGCTGGGCCTTGTTGTTGGTCTCGTCGTATTAAGGCCGCCCTGGATGGAGTTTGTTTCCTGCAGCTGTTGTGGAGAGCTGTGCCGTTTCTATGTCGGAGATCCAGGGTTCAAGGCTGGATGAATGGTATCTAATCACCTGAGGTCTAATTTGATTCCACATGACATATTTTCTTTTTTTTTTTTTTTTTTTTTTTTTTTTTTGGTTTTTGGGCCACACCCGGTAACGCTCAGGGGTTACTCCTGGCTATGTGCTCAGAAGTTGCTCCTGGCTTGGGGGACCATATGGGACACCGGGGGATCGAACCGCGGTCCATCCAAGGCTAGCGCTGGCAAGGCAGGCACCTTACCTTTAGCGCCACCGCCCGGCCCCGACATATTTTCAAGGCAGGAGATATCCCTATATTTTAAATAACTATGAGTTCCTATCTCTAGTAGATAAGAGCTCTCTTTTATTTTTTTTTAATGTAAAATTTCCCCTTTACTTAGTGTGCCTTTGTAGGGGGAAGTGGTGCTACATTATAATGTCTGTGTATTCGTGGGTGGACTGATGGGATAACAGTCACAGGTCACCTACCAAAAAACGAAGAAAGAAAAAAAAAAGGGGGGGGGATTGAAACTGTATGTGCTCACAAATATATATGAAGGACAAACATTTAAAAAAAAAAAGATAAATAAATAAATTAAAAAAAAAAGAAATAAAATGAGTTAGCGAAATTTTTATGGGACCAAAGTGGTGCAAAAGACTACCTTACATTTGGGGGAGGGCAGGTAAAGAGGTGGTGTATTACAGGTCTTATGCCTATGTTGGAAGTACAGTTTTTCCCATTGTCTTTTGGGTTTTTCTTGTGGTGTGTGGGTTCCCAGGCATCTTCCTAACCCACCCCCTGACCTTCTTCAGATTGGTAAATATTTGCGGCAGGGGGGTCTTGGAAGAGTTCTTGCATTGGGGATACTTTTGGATCTAGGCCCGGTTTCAAGGAGCAGTTCGCGTTAGGGGGAGTTGGTCGGGAGGGCCTCGCAGCATGAGTCCATAGGGGAGTTGGCTGTCTTTTCTTTCAGGAGACGAGGTGTGGTTTTATCTGGGTGTCCTCTCGCCTGGGTGCTGGGTACTGGTTCGTTGGGTAGGAGGTCGATCTTGATGCCTAATAGAATAAGGACTGGGGGTGAAGAGTTTTAATATGGTGGGAGATCTGGATGGGATTGAGGGGTGAGGGGATAGTTGGATTTCCGGAGGGGGGAAAGGGGAAGGTGTATGGGAAGGGTTTGAAGGGAGAGAAAAGAGAAAATACCTTAGAGAGAAAAGGGGGGGAGAAAGGGAGAAAAGTAATGAGCAGAATAGAAGAAGAAAAAGAAAAAAAAAGTAGTGAGAAGAGGGGAGAGAATAGTAAGGGAATGCTGGTTTGATTGAATGTGTTCGAAGAATAGAGCCTGTAGTTTAAGTCTGTACGTCTCAGGTACTGCTTCAGTGGTCTGACTGGTCACGTGCTTCAATTCCTAAATGAAGGTATTACCTAAAGATAAAGTGTATGTTAAAGAGTTTTCTTGTGGCCATCTCGTAGTGCAAGCAAGGTATGGTATCCTGTGTGGTATCCCGAGTTGCCACCTTAGTTTGTCCGCCCTTTGTATCCAAGGGCACCTGTGGGCAGAAAAGCTGAGAGGTTATTTAAAGTATAGTAAGATAAAGGCATTAAAAGGTAGTGTTATGGTATGTTGCCATTGTAGTCCGTGATTTCCCTTGGTGTTCTATACTTGTGTTCCTGTATATGAACTCTAAGGGATTATTGTGGACCTTTGTTGTATAAGTCTGATTACATACCTGTTCTCTCTATGCTGCCGTTTCTGTTGTTGCTGTTTTCTTTGTGGTATAATGTGTAGTCAAGAGTTTGCGTTGTTCCTTTTTCATGTATTTTGGACACTGCTCCCACGTCTATGCTGACTATTACAGTGTTCGGAGTTTCTACCCTGTTATTTGATAGGATTTAGTTGTGTATAAACTATGTGTTCTAGGTGTTTCAGAATAGTGCTACCATTCTGTGTTTATCTTTTGTCTTCTGACTTACTTCGTTTAACATAACATGATCTAGGTCCATCCATGTTGCTGCAAAGTCTGTGATTGTATCGTTTCTGACTGCCATGTAATATTCCATTGTGTATATGTACCACATCTTAATGATCCATTCATCTGTTGTTGGACATCGAGGTTGGTTCCAAGATTTGGCTATTATACTGAGTGCTGCAATAAATAGTGGGGTGCATATATATTTTGGAATGAATGTCCTTCCATCTTGTGGGTATATGCCTAGTAGAGCAATTGCTGGGTCAAATGGCAGATCAATTCTGAGTTCTTTGAGCACTCTCCAGACTTTTCTCCATAGATGTTGGACTAGGGGGCATTCCCACCAGCAGTGGATGAGAGTTCCTTTCATACCGCATCCTCGCCAACAAAGGTTGTTTCCATTATTTTTGATGTGAGCCAACCTCACTGGTGTAAGGTGGTATCTCATTGTTGTCTTGATTTGGATCTCCCTGATGATGAGTGAAGGTGAGCATGTTTTCATGAGTTTGTTGGCCATCCTTCTGTCTTCCTCAGAGAAGTGTCTATTCATTTCATTTCCCCATTTTTCTATGGCTTTATTTGGTTTTGAGGGGCTCAGCTTTCTGAGTGCTTTGTATGTTCTAGATATCAGCCCTTTATCTGATATGTCAAGTGAAAAGATTTTTTCCCATTCTGTTAGCTGTCTTCTTGTATTAAGTAGGGTTTCTTTTGCCATGCAGAAGCTTTTTAGTTTGATGTAGTCCCATTTGTTTATATTTGATGCTAACGTTCTTGCCATTGGTGCTCCGTTCTCAAAGACCTTTTTGATATATAGGTCTTCGAGTGTTCTGCCTATTTTATTCTCGATAAACTTTATAGATTCAGGTCTGATTTCCAGGTCTTTGATCTATTTTGAGTTGACTTTTGTATAAGGAGTGAGGTATGGGTCAATTTTCACTTTCGTACATGTGGTTTTCCAGTTGTACCAACACCATTTGTTGAATAGGCTTTCTTTGTTCCATTTCAGATTCTTGCCTCTTTTATCAAATATTAGTTGGCTGTATATCTGGGGGTTTATGTCTGGGAATTCTGTTCTGATCCACTGGTCTGAGCTCCTGTCTCTGTTCCAGTACCATGCTGTTTAAATTACTATGGCTTTATAGTATAGTTTCAAGTTAGGTAAGGAGATGCCTCCCAGCTTCTTGTTTTTCATTATGTGTTTGGCTATCCTGGATCTTTTGTGGTTCCAGATGAATTTTGTGATTGATTGTTCTATTTCTTTAAAGAATTGTGTCTGAATTTGGATAGGGATTGCATTAAATCTATATAGAAGTTTGGGTAAGATAGTCATTTTGACTATGTTAATTCTACCTATCCATGAGCATGGGATGTTCTTCCATTTCTTTAGATCTTCTTCAATTTCTTTCTGAAGTGTTTTGAAGTTTCCCTGGTAAAGGTCTTTCACTTCTCTTGTAAGGTTTATTCCTAGATACTTGATATTTTTTGATACTATCTTAAATGGGATTGTATTTTTAATCTCTCTCTCCTCAACTTCATTGTTTGTATATAGAAACGCTACTGTCTTTTGTGTATTGACTTTGTATCCAGCCACTTTGCTGTATTGGTTGATTGTTTCTAGGAGTTTTACTGTGGACTCTTTAGGGTTTTTGATGTATATCATCATATCGTCGGCAAATAGAGCTAGCTTGTGTTCATCTTTCCCTACTTGAATTCCTTTGATTCCCTTCTCTTGTCGGATTGCTATTGCTAGGACTTCTAAGGTTATATTGAATAAGAGTGGAGAGAGTGGACAGCCTTGCCTAGTTCCTGACCTTAGTGGGAATGCTTCTAGTTTCTCGCCATTAAGTATAATGTTGGCTGTAGGCTTTTCATAAATAGCTGTAACTATCTTGAGGAAGGTTCCTTCTAACCCTATTTTGCTGAGTGTCTTTAACATGAAAGGATGTTGGATTTTGTCAAATGCCTTCTCGGCATCGATTGATATGATCATGTGGTTTTTGTCTTTCATGTTGTTGATGTGATGTATCATGTTTATTGATTTGCGTATGTTGAACCAACCTTGCATTCCTGGTATGAAACCCACTTGGTCGTGATGTATGATCTTTTTGATGAAGTGTTGGATTCGGTTTGCTAAGATTTTGTTGAGTATCTTTGCATCTATGTTCATTAGTGAGATTGGTCTGTAGTTTTCTTTTTTGGTGGTGTCTTTGCCTTCTTTGGGAATGAGTGTGATATTAGCCTCATAAAAGGAGTTGGGGAGGATTCCTGTTTTTTCTATGGTTTGGAAAAGCCTTTGGAACAGTGGTAATAGGTCTTCTTTAAATGTTTGATAGAATTCACCTGTAAATCCATCTGGGCCTGGGCATTTGTTCTTAGGGAGTTTTTTAATTACCTCTTCAATTTCCTCTGAAGTGATTGGTCTGTTTAGACTTTCTAGATCTTCCTTTTCCAGTCTTGGAGGAGGGTGTTTGTCCAAGAATCTGTCGATTTCTACTGGGTTCTCTAGCCTAGTTGAGTATAGTTGTTCATAATATGATCTCATGATATGTTGTATTTCTTGGGGTTCTGTTGTAATCTCTCCCCTTTCATTTGTGATCCTAGTGATTTGGGTGTTTTCCCTCTTTTTTTTGGTGAGTCTTGCCAATGGTTTGTCTATCTTGTTTATTTTTTCGAAAAACCAACTCCTGGTCTCATTGATTTTTTGTATTGTTTTCTTAGTTTCGATGTTGTTTATTTCTGCTCTGGTTTTTATTATTTCTTGCCTTCTGGTTGTGGTTGGATTTCTCTGTTGCTGTTGTTCCAATTCTTTGAGGTGATCTTTTAAACTGTTGGTTTTGTTGTTTTCCTGTTTCTTGACATAGGCCTGTATTGCTATGAGTTTCCCCCTAATTACTGCTTTTGCTGTGTCCCATAGATTTTGACATGTTGTCTCTTCATTGTCATTTGTCTCAAGGAATCTTTTTATTTCTTCCTTGAGTTGTTCTTTGATCCAGCTGTTGTTAAGCAGCATGTTGTTTAGTCTCCAGGTATTAGTTTTCCTCCATTGCTTCTTCTTGACATCAATTTTAAGCTCTGTTGCATAGTGATCTGAAATGGTACTTCTAATGATCCTTACCTTCGTGATCTTACATAGGTTGGCTTTGTATCCTAAGACATGGTCTATTCTGGAGAAGGTTCCATGTGGGTTTGAGAAGAATGTGTATTCTGCTTTCTGGGGATGGAGGGCTCTATATAAGTCTGTTAGCCCTAAATCTTCTAATTTTTCATTTAGAGCTCTTATTTCTTTGCTATTTTTCTGCTTGGAGGATCTGTCCAGTGGTGATAGTGGAGTATTGAGGTCCCCTACTATTATCACAATTCCCTTCATGTGTTTCTCCAGGTTTGCCAGTAGTTGCCTCACATATTTTGGTGACTCTACATTTGGTGCATAGATATTGACCAGGGTTAGTGTTTCTTGATCTAATGTTCCCCTGACCAGTAAGTAGTGACCCTCTTTGTCTCTGATCACTTTCTTGAGGTTGAATACAATTTGGTCTGATATAAGAATGGCTGTCCCTGCTCTTTTTTGTTTTCCATTGGCCTGAATAATTACTTTCCATCCTTTTATTCTAAGCCTGTGCTTATCCTTTAGCTGTAGGTGTGTTTCTTGCAGACAGCAGAAGTCCGGTTTATTTTTCCTAACCCAGTTCTCTACTATGTGTCTTTTAATTGGAGAATTTAGTCCGTTTACATTTAGGGAAATTATTGATAAAGAGGACTGTTGTACAGTTGTATTGTGTGGAGTGGTTGTTGTTACAATCGGGGGTTTGGATTGTGTAATTCTTCTTTGAGTAAGTCGCTTAGGATCGGCTTAGTTTGCACAAATAGTTCAAGTTCATTCATGTTTGAGAATGTTTTTAGTCTGCCCTCCCATATGAATGATAGTTTTGCTGGGTATTGGACCCTGGGTTGGAAATTTCTTTCATTCAGTCGTTTAAATATGTCATTCCACTGTCTTCTTGCTTGAATTATTTCAAATGGGAGATCTGGTTTGATTCTTATGTCCTTTCCTCTGTACTTGAGGTTTTTTTTCTCCCTTATTGCTTTCAGGAGTTCCTCTTTCTCTTTGTTTTTTGCCATTTGGATTATTATGTGTCTTGGTGTGGGTTTATTGGGGTCTACTTTATTAGGGACTCTCTTGACTTCTTGGATTTGTCCTGAATTGTCTTTCCAGAGGGTGGGAAAGTTCTCTGTTATTATCTCCCCGACTACCTGTTCTACCCCCTTCCCTATTTCCTCCCCTTCTGGTATACCCACAATTCTTAGATTGTTTCTTTTGTCCTTGTTGATTAGATATTGGATTTTTCCTTCCAGTGCTTTGCCTTTTATTTCTTTGTTGGTTTCTTGATCATTTTTTGATTGCAGTTTTCCTTCGAGTTCTTCTATGTGCTTCTCCAACTCTGTGTTTCTGCTCGTAAGGCTTGTTACCTTGTCTTTTAATTCCTTCACTTCTTTTTGTATGGACTCTCTCATGTTCTTTGACATTTCTTCTTTAATTTGGCTGATTTGTTCGTCCATGGATTTTTTATATTCGGTTGTTAGGGTTTCTTTTAATTCTTTTAGTAATTCTTGTATTTCCTTCCTCATGACTGCTTTTAGGTCTTCTTCCTGTGGATCTGTGCGCTTTGGTGGACTTGGAAATTTGATAGGGTTTGTCATGGTGTCTCCAGTTATTAGCGATTTCCTTGCTTTACGCATTGTTCTTTGTATTTAATGGTGTATTTTGGAGTGCTTTGGCTTCTAATTTTGGCCTGCTTTGGTCCCCTTCCTGAAGGTGTTTCTAGAGGGGCCTGTTGGGTGAGTTTGTTGGGCCTAGCCCTTTCTCCTCCCCTTTGCTACCTAGAGTGCAGCCTTCCTGCTGTGGGTCTTGTCCCTTTCTGCTCCTTATTTCTGTCAGCGGTGCAGTTCCACTCCTGGCCACAATGGTTACTGGCGCTGTTGAGCCTAGCTCTCAGTCCCCCCTCCTTTCTCTGGGAGTCAATGGAGCTCCGCCCCCTCCACGCCTCCCTTGAAGGGTTCCCTCAGTCCAACCCTTCAGGCTCTGTCCTCACCCTTGGGGAGTCCCTGGTCCACTCCAGGGTCCAGGGAGGTGGACTGCTCTAGTTCCCCTGCGAGTCCAGATGGCTGGCCCTATCTCTCCCGTCTGTTCGGGTCGCTCAACTTGACTTTCTAGTCACCCACCTGGGGGAAGGGAGTCACTCAACCCTCTCCGGCTGGCACGCAGGGGTTCCTTGGGGAAGGGTCCGTCCCAAATGCCGCGCGCAAAGAGACAGAAATTCCCTCACTCACTCCTCCAGCCGGCCCGCCAAAGGGTCCGACCCAAACACCGGCGCAAAGAGACAGAAATTCCCTCACTCACTCCTCCAGCCGGCCCGCCGGGGTCCCTGGGGAAAGGGTCCGACCCAGACACCGGCGCTAAGAGACGAAAAAACTTATTTTTACATTGTTTTTCTCACCCCCTCAAATGTTTTGAGAATGAAATGTTTTTTATAAAATGTGCTTAATTCAAAAGGCAGCTATCTATAATTTGGGGAATAAATTTGCACTTTAAACTGAAAAGTTTTAGTATGTTGATCCTGACATTTCCCTGATGATTTACACCTTACACTCAGCAGAGCCTGTCAGAGTCCATCCTGGAGCAGAGGGAATTTCTGCCCTCAGTGTAGGAAAAGATCTTGTGCCAGGGATCACTAGAAGGTCAGGGAGTTGAAGAATTAGGGTCCGAGAGGTGGTGAGTGTGAAATAGCCATACTCTCATACTTATATGATTTCAAAATATTTTGTAAGAACTCAACTTCCACTCAAACTACTTGAAATAGTCTGTATATCTTTGTAAAATGTAATGTTTCCAGGAAAATGTTGTAGCTGTGTGTGGGATTTGGTGTTTCTTTCTATCCCCTGCTATGGTTACGTGACATTTTGGGGGCTCAGGCATCTCTAAACCTACTGCTGGCTAGTGGGATATTCCTTTCTGGAATTGGACAGGAAACTGTTTTTCTTCAAGGTTGTGGTTGAAAATGTGTAGTGAAATTGTAATTATATTACCTTTCCCTTTACTCTATAAAAGTGATTAATATATTTTCTTTGTGATCTTTATGACAAAGCTCTATAACTCATGGGACAACTATATTTAGCATAAATGTCAAACCTAGATATTTGGGGGCTAAGTTGGCTCTATCTTCTAATGTTACCAAATCACTAAGTCTTGATCTTTTCCTTCACTTTATCTTATTGCCTTTGTAGGTTATTATAAATAAAAGTTTGCATCTGACACTGCTTAATTAAAAATTATGAAGCAGACTCTAGATAAAAAAGTGAATTGAGAGCACAGAAATGAAATCCTCACATATTTGTTAATTTTTTTTTGGGGGGGGGAGCAATACAAAAAATACCAAAAAATTCCTGATAGTATGCAGGCATTACACCTGGCTCTGTGTTTAGTGGTTACTCCTGATAGTGCTCAGTTACAATAATGCTTTGCTAAGGATTGATTGAATCTGCGATAGCTGAGTGCAGACAAATGTGTTAGTCCTTTGTACTATCTATCCAGTCCAAACCCTTCCATATTTAGATAGCAATTTTTGTTTTTATTTTTTATTTATTTTGGGTCCATCCAGCAATGATCAGTGTTTACTGATAGATCTGCTCTCGTGAATAATTTCTGACCGTACTCTGAAGACCATAAGGGATGTTGGGGATTGAATCCAGTTGGTGCATGCAAGGCAGGCACAATACCTATTATAATATCTATCTAGCCAGTTAATACTATCCCTCAGACAATTAATTTTGATTATAAAGCCAAGAACATAAATTAGAAAAAGGAAAAATTCTTTAACATATAACATTGATAAAACTGGATAGCAACATACAGAAGAATAAAATTAGATCTCTATCTCACACAAAAAATTATTTTGTAATAGGATAAAGAGTTGGAATGTTATATGCCAAACTATAAAATATAATAAAGAAAACATGGACAAATATTCTGATTTTAATGCTGTCTGGGAATTTGATGCCATCAGCATGGGGGTGAAAAGCAAATAAATGGAAAATTCTACCAAAAGGTTTCTATTCAGTGAAACTGCATTAACAAGTGAAACTGAGAAAATCTTCATATACTATATAATTGAGAAGAGGCTGGTATACAGGTTATTAAAAGAACTAACAAAATTCAACAGCAAATCAAACATATCAACAAAACCAAACATATCAAAAAATGAAAAGAAGACTCTAAAAGAAAGACATAGGTGGCCAAACAAAATGGGGAATGTGTGGAGAATGGAGAAGTTCCAGTGGACTGTGGTGGAGGGACATTGATTCTTTGGTGATGGGTTTAGAAATTCCCCAAAGAGAGAATATTTAAGAAATATTCACACTCTTGAAAATCCATGTTACTTCAATCAAAAATATTTTTAGTTTATTTTTGAACAGTTTTAATTGGATTTGTTAGGAATTACCAAGATAATTACCTTAAAAGTCCTATTTCTATTTTTGCTACAAACTTTAAGTTTCACCACTTACTTTCTGTAAGTACTTTCTGAGGTAGGGTTGGTCTGAGATAGTCAGACTTGACTCTAGTTCATGTAATGACCAGGGTAAGCAGTTTTACTTGTGAGAACTCTTAGAGCAGACAGTTGCCTGGAGAACAAAAATATATCATATATGGAGATATCAAGTATTTAGTTCATCAGAGATCATAGTAAGAGTCTTAAAGAATAATAAGAGGAATTTGGCCTATTTGTTTCCCCCATTTGCATTATTATTATGAATCCTAATAAAAATACACACAATGGGAAAGAGAACACTTCCTCATCTGGAGAATAATGATGGTTGTTCTGAACAGAAAAAATAACGACAAGAAGGGAACCATGTAAACCACATTTCATTCTGGGTCTATTTTTTTGCTTCATTTTGTTTATTTTCTTATTGAAGTATTTGGCAAATGACATAATGATTGCAGAGTGCACAATTTGATGAGTCTACATCGTAAATATTTTAAATTACTACAATAAACCCAGTTGGCATTTCTCATGACACATAGTTTTTATGATAGAAATTTAAATATCTACTTTTAAATAACTATAAGTTATGCAGAATAGTTTCTTAAATATAATTTCCATGCACATTATATGCATATGACTTAAGTAATCTTATATTGGACATTTGAACCTTTTAATGCTGCACAACCTTATAAATCTATCTAATTTTTGGAACAAAAAGAGAAGAAAGAATTGGGAATTGCATTGTCTCTGGCTGCTGAGATCTCCTGAAAGAGAGGGCTACTGAATATGTTTTGACCTTTAAAAGTTAGGGCTCTATATGGGAAAGATAGTACAGAAGAAAAGATGCTTTCCACACCACTGGCATGGGTCCTTTGAGCACTATCAGAGTAAATCTTGAGCACAGGCAGGGATGCTAATAAAATGATAACAAGCAAAACCTAAAAAGTTAGCGCTCATTTTTTTCTTTTACATTTTTAAAATAAAGGCAGTAAATGAGTAATAGTAGGTAAGCAAAAGTACAGTTGGCTTTAATAGAAATATTATTTCAAATGTTTTATAATGTTAAGTCCAAGTGACCTCTCCTTGTACTATTTATTCTGATTTTTTTTTCTCTCCAAACATTCAGAGTATAATTTTAAACTTTTTAAGAGAATAGCCTTGGAAAAGAATATTTCCTCAGGGACATTATTCCTGGAGAAAGGAGAACGAATGACAGACTGGAGCTTCTATGCCTAAAGTAAAACCCATCTGTGACATTTCCAGTCCTGACTCCTGACCCTGGGTATATAAATAGACTTTTTATAGAGTCTTTACATGGAATAAGGGCTAATATAAGTTAAGGTCAATTAAAGACAATAAAAACAGTAGTAGATCAACCTAAGTTTCTCCCTTTACCTAAAAGTTTTGAAATAGTATTTTTTTCTCATCTTGAAGAATATAAAGAATTCTATCCTTTCACTCTCTCACCCTTGATTTGTTATTTCTCCCTATTTAACCCTATTAACTCTCAGTTCTTAACTCCTCAGGAATTGGAATGTTCCCCCAACCCCAACTAGCTGCCAAACAGCTCCCAAAGCTAAAGGACAGCCCCTCAGCCCATCTCCTGCCTCTGCCTCAGGAAGAAGCTACTGTCGTTCCTGCTACTAATTGGCTCTTTCCAGGCCCCTTTCCTCCCACCTCCCTTCTCTGTGGACTATTGTTCGCTACCAGATTTGGCTTTTCAGAAACTTGGCTCAAGGACATTTCCTCATCTGTGACTGCTGTGAGCCATTTTTCAGACTCCACAAGACCATGTAGCCAGCTGAAACTGTGATCTGGATTTTATTCTCCCATCTAGGCTATTTCAAAAGACTTAAAGAGGATATGTATATTTCTTTTGTTTATTTCTTTAGGTATATTTCCTTAACAAGTATAATTCCTATTGTGTATTTTCATATGTAGATGTATTTTTTCCTATCTCTTTTTTTTGGATTTTGTTAGTCGGAAATTCTAGTAGATAAGTTTCACTTGGATTCTGAGTGAGAAACAAATTATAGGGATTATTTAGCTTTTTATTTTTACCCCCATATGTACCAATAGTATTCGTAGCATTGTTTCTATTTGCATAGGCACATTAAAATAGGTAAATCTTATAGAGAGAAAGAAGTTGTTATCTAATACTGATAGGAACTCCTAAATTTTTTATTACAGGGGGATTTTACCCTGAACACTTACCATAGTGACTTGACTTAGACTTCAGTCCATCAGATATTGCCCAGTCACCCCCAAACCTTGGATCACATTCTTGGAACGGTTTTCTGTACCAGCACCAGAAATTAGACTTCTACTGGGAAGGCCATAATACTGCTGTGGCATTGACTTGCTCCAGGGTGGGATCATATGACACTGTGAGAACTTGGAAACAGCAACAACTTGCTTTCAGGGCAGGGTTCCCTGCCTCACCACCTAATGATGAGACACTTTATGTCCTATGTTCGACATAGGATCTGTGCAAAAATCAAGATCTCTAATTAGTGAGGTCTGACTGTGACAACCGTTATTGGGGAGAATTTTTCCTGGGACCATAAAGAAAGACTTTGAGGTCACACAACTTAGTATGCCAAGAGTTTGTAGTTGGTCTTATGGCAGGAAACTTCTGGTGTAGGGACACCTTGTTTTTAGGCCAAAGGTTTTTTTTTCTTTCTAATGTCCCCAATTTTTGCTGTGCTATGCAAAAAACTGCCAATTTTTATCTTTTAAATAGGGGCTTCTACCTTTATCATAGAATTTTTGGGATACAAATTATTTTGTTTTACCCTGTATTTTTAAATTTTCCTTATAAAATTAAGAAGGGGGAAAAAAGAATGGAGGCCAAGGACCAAGTGGTCTTAGGTGCATCGGTGGAGATAAAAAAGGACAGAACTGAAAATCCAAGTTAAAGTCAATACAGTGAAATCAAGAGACTCAAATTTTAATAATCTAAACTTAAAGTGAGCCTGGGGAGAAAAGGGCATAGGGTGGTGGTATAGGATGCACTCTGAGAACATTGGTGGATGGAGGTTGACACTGATGGTGGGATTGTCCCTGATTCATTATATATCTGAAATCCAACTATGAAGGACTTTGTAAATCACAATGGTTTCAATAAAAGTAAATTAAATTTAATAAAAGAATGTAATCTTGCTACAAGCACAGGTAGTTCTAAGATTTTAAAACAGTCACAAAAATACTAGTCTATATATTGTTTAAAATGTTTAAATATTTAAATATTTCACTTCTTACTCATTACCCAAAAAATGGTAGCAGTAAAATCCACCTATATATAGTAATTAAAATTTGGAAAAGTTGCAAATTTTATAACATTAATGTAAGCACAGAGATACATCAAGATCAAGATTCATTGTATTCTAATTTGTATTCTAAAGTTTTAATAGTGAGACACTTCTTTTGTTCACAATACATGATTTATAAGACTGAAGAACTAAAACATGCAAAAAGCCAGCATTTGAAAGGAATAAAAATTTTCTATGAAATATTGCTAACTGAAAGGTCCTCCTGAATTTCAAGTGTGTTATCTATAGTAGTCGAATTCATTGTGGAGACAAAGAAACAAAATGAGGGGAGAATTTTGTAGTTTTTTTTTTTTTTTATCTGTTTTGAGGTTATTCCCAGATGTTGGGATTACTCCTGGATTTGTGCTCAGAGATCACTCCTTGTGAACTCAGGGACAAAAGGGAGCAATATATAGGGTCCCATGGATTGAACTCTGGTCAGCCATCTATGCAAGGCAACTGTCTTACTTGCTATACTATCCCTTTGACCCCATATTTCTGTTCTTGACTCTGGGGATGTGTAGAATGAGTCTAGGTTTTTTTCTTGTCTTTTAATAAAGATATGGAATATCACTTTCATAGTCTCCAAAGATTGGGAATAAAAGACCGGATTCTAATATTTTGGTGTTTCTTCCATTCTGCCTTTTTTGTTTAGTCACAACAGGCGGTTCTCAGGGGTTACTCCTGGTTCTGCCCTCAAAAATTACACCTGGCAAGTTTGGGGACCATTATGTGCCAGGAATCGAACTGGAGTCCATCCTGGGTTGGCTGCATGCTAGGCAAACATTCTACCTCTGTGCTATCACTCCAGCCCCCATTTTGCATTGATAGTAGACTTGATACCAGGCATAAGGAAAACAACATATCAAGTTTCTGAAAATAAAAGTCAGGTAAAACATTTACTGGACTGGACATTAAGTACTGAAAATATTTTAAAATTTAGACTTATTTCTAAAGTTTTTATATATCTACATATACATATATTGCTTATAAAATATGTATGCAATTGCTATATATCATGCATAAGAAGTATAATTATTTCCTGGGAGACAACACATTTATGATATATATAAAATATATAAGATATATTTCAAGTTGAAAGTATAAATTTTTATATATTATATATTATAATGTATATATTTATGTTTAATATCTTCCTAAAGATAGTTACTTTTAGTAGAAAATATGAGTTGGTATGCATATGGTTTCAGAAATTTATAAATTTTATAGAGATTCTCCTCTATAAAATGTTTTACCAATAAGACATTTAATAATGATAAAGCTAATATCCCATTTCTTCTTCCTTATAAATTTTTTGTTTCTTTATTTCCAGATCTGTGTAATAATTTATGGTTATATACAAATCCTTTTACCATAGACCTTTAGTGATATCCTAAAGTCTTCCTCTGTCATTGACCAAATCCTGGCTCTGACCTTTGTGATAAAAAAATTAAGCTTTTTAATGTGATCTCTACGTACATTCAACATAACCTATGTAAACATAAACATATGTATTTTCTTTGTAGGAGCTCTCCCCACCAACACACACATTTACATCTTATATTTAGTGTATAGAAAAATCTTTTATTGTACATTCTATTTTCTTTGGTGCCATGTAGTTTACCTTTTTTATTTTGCAATATCTTTTGTGCATGATATGACTTTTAATGGTCTAAATGCTTAAGTTTTCCATTTTTTAGGATCTGGTAAAAGTTTCTATTTTATGGTCCCATAGTATATGAATATAAATTTTTAAGGATAGAGTGAGTTGAAGTCTAGAATAATTTTTTCTTTTCCTTTTTATATTTTAAACAACAAAGTTCTACAATTCCTAATTATAAATAATAAAGAAGTACAAGAAGAAGCTCCTGTACATAGTCACTCTGTGATATAAAAATCAAATGATACAATTATTTTATGGGAAAATACATGAATGAAAAGAGAAAGTGCTAAAGAAAAATTCAAAGCTAAAAAAGAATCTTTATAGTCTCATTTGGGTAAAAATAATGAGAGATGAGAATTGCATCAAATGTAGTGGGGAAAATAGGATGATCCAGAAGCGAATAACCCTTAGCATTCAATAATCCAGTGACTAAGCATTTTCTTAGTAGGGGCCGGAGTGATGGTGCAGCAATGGGGGTGTTTGCCTTGCACGTGGCTGGCTCAAGGTGAACCTTGGTTTGATCCCAGCATCTCATATAGTCCTCCAAGCTAGGAGCGATTTCTGAGCACATAGCCAGGAGTAACCCCTGAGTATCAACAGGTGTGGCTGAACAATTAAAAAAAAGAGAGAGAGTTATTTTACCAAACACCAATTTGATAAGTTGAGACTCTGATTGTAAGACTGTTGTTAATTAAGTTGGAGGTTTACCACTGGCATCTATCTTTTATTTTCCTTTTATTTAAACATCATAGTTGCAAAGTTGTTCATGATTGAGTTTGTCTTACAGTGCACACCACCTTTAATCATGAATATTTCCCATCCAATATTCCCAGTTCCCTCCTCCACCTCCTCCCTGCCTACTTCTGGTGGCAGACATTTTACTTCACTCTCTTTCTCTTCCTTTTTTCTTCCTTTTGACACTGTGATTTGGAATGTTGTTAATGAAGGGGGACCATGCATATCACTCTCAGCACCCAGTTCTTGTCCAGCATAATAATTTTCAACTATTGTTGTCATAAAGGACCCTTCTCTGTCCTAACTGCACTCACTGCTCTTTGTGGCAAGCCTCCTTCCATGAATTCCTGGTCCTCATCTCTATTATCTCTGAATATTATTTACATACTTTTTCCCTTATATTTAACAAATGAGTGAGATTATTCTCTGTCTATCCTTCTCCCTGACTCATTTCATTCAGCACAATACTTTCCATATCCATCCATGTATACAAATTTTATGAATTCACTGTTCCTAACAGCTCACAGACACCTTTCAACTTAAATGATTAACAGTAGAAATACTAAAGAGAACTTTAAGTAACATTGAGTACACTTAAGACCCAGATACTGGTTTCTGAAAATTTCTTCTCCAAAAGAATCTGTAACTCTTTGGCAGAATAATCAATTCTATGTTTAATGCAGGAAAAGCACAGTGTGAATCTGGGCATATCTTATCCCTACTCCCCCAAATCTAGGAAATGTTCAAAGTATAACCAAAAAACACAGCAGTGCTCAAAGTCTTTTAAATCTACTCTAGGTCCAACTATCAAGAGACATGTTAAGGGATCAAGGAAAAACTTTGAGGGCAACAAGATGACTGGATGGAAGATGGCAGACTCAAGTCCTCAAAGTGATAATTTTCCTTGTATGGGTCATGTTACTACAAAAGTATTTATTTTTGAGCTAAGTTCTTTACTATTTTGTGAAAGATTTTCTCAAAGTTCTCAAAATTTCAGATGCTATTAACAATTTGTTAATTGTACAGTTTTAGTAGGGTTTCTGTGTTTTTACCCAATGTCCAAGTTACTTGCTTTTAAAGATAAATGATGTTTTCTCAATCTGTCTCTCATGCCTGTCCCTATAGCTAAATTTTCTACACTCCTAAATATCTGAGCTTCATCTTATCCCTACACTACTCTTGGTCCAGTGTATTCTGGGTCACAGTCTATAGCTAGAACTCTGAAACCTGTATCTCCTTGTTGAGATACAGATAGACTGTAGTAACTTCCTGTCTCATTAGCTTTCTTATTTTTTCTGGCCATAACCACATGTATGTGGGTGAGTCCTCTGCCATCCTAACAATAATATTGACATAGGTGAGGGGCAAAGAGAGAGTATGCTCTGTTTGATATGCACATGAAGTCGCCTAGCTGGTGAGCTTTCTTTTCATACTTACTCTTCACCACATCCTGCCATTCCATTATATATTTTGACTGGATACCTTTTCAGCCAACAAAATTTAAAATGTTCAATTAAATTAACAGGATTATCTGGTGCCCCTTACACTACCAACTTAATAAAAATATAAAATAAAAATAAGAGCTGGGAAGCACATGTTTAGAAAAAGTGGCTTGCTGACTGATAGGCATCAGAGTCATCAAGAATTTTCCTCATGAAATAATCTTTTGAGGAAAAATTCTGGTGTAATGCAAATAAAAATTTCTGATGAAGGTTTTTGCCCTACTAACCTTTAGAACATGATAAGGAGGACAATGTCAATATTTTCAACTATCCTTGCCCAGACACGTTTTCTGATTATTATTAAGGAATTCAAATCTTCCTTTCTTTAGCCTGCTTAAGAAAATAATAGAAAAATCTGCAAAGAAAACAGAAACAACTTAAGGGAATTCCCACTAGAACTTGAAACAATTTAACAATTATGAAGATTAGAATCGAATATAAACCCTCATGTTCATATTGATATAAGTAAACAAATAATTAAATAAATAGGAAAAAGAGGATGCTTTTCCTTATAATGGAATTCCAGTTATAAAGGCAAAAATATTAAAGTTAGAGAATCACTCTGTAGGGGAGGGGCCAGAGCGATAGCACAGTGGTAGGGTGTTTGTCTTGCACGCAGCTGCCCAGGATGGACCTGGGGTTTGATACCCTATGTTTCATATGGTCCCCCCAAGCCAGGAGCGATTTCTGAGCACATAGCCAGAGTAATCCCTGAGAATCACCGGGAGTGGCCCCAAAAACAAAACAAAAAAAGTCACTCCTTAGCTACTACTATAGTAATAATAACTTAGGAAACAAATTACTGGTAAATTTAAAAATCTGGGGGTTAATATATGAGGACAAACAAGATCCTTGTGTAGCTTCTCCACCTACAATATACTTATTAATTTAAGGACAGAATCGTATGATATAGTAGAGAAATCTGTGAGAAATGATTTTAACCATATGATATGATCAGTATTAACAGCATAAATAGTGGGATAAAACATAATAAGTTTCTTCAAAGGAAACAACATTCATATAATATTCTTGCATAAATAGTGGGATAAAACATAATAAGTTTCTTCAAAGGAAACAACATTCATATAATATTCTTGACAAAAATGCTTAACCTGAATTGAATCAGGAGGGCACACCTCATAATTAAGGGACAATGTCTAGTTTTAAAAATTCAAAATATCAGACTATAAAAGACAAAAAGAATTTAAGATTAAAGAAAATTAAGTAGATTGAAAACCAGTTGTAACTTGTGATCCCTCTTTACTCCTGGATCATTTAAAGCACATTAGTGAGATAATTTGATATTAGTAATGGTAATGATGTTCTAGCTATGTAATTCCATGATTTTGGCGATTGCACTGTGATTATATATAAGAATGGCCTTATTTTTAGGGAATACAACTGAAGTATTTAAAACTAACACAAAATCATGTCTGAAACATTTACTATTTCAAAAGACTATTAATGGATATAGGAAAGATCAACTATGATATCATGACAATAACTGAAGATTTAGTGTTTGACATAGAATTATTTTGTAGTATTTCAAAAGTTTTATTCTAAGATTGAATTATTTTAAAATTAAGTTACATTATAAAGTTTGAGAGGCAATTTTAAGAACCAGTTCTGAAACCTCAAGTAAAGTACTACTGCATAAGTTTGTACAGAAAAACCCAGAGACATGACAAGGTTAAGATTTACAGCTAGGTATTACTGCAGGATGGAGAGTGTTCAGTAAATTAGATTGAACTGCCATATGGCCCAAGAATTCCATTTGGGGGCATCTAACCCCAAAATATAAGAACATTAATTCAAAGTAAATATACACACAATTATTTTTAGTACAAATTATTGTTGTACTAAGCTGCAATTAGTACAACATCTAAGATATGCAATCAAACTAGGTATCCAAGGACAGATGTATGGATTATGACAATGTGATATATATACACAATGTAGTGTCAAGAAATATTGAAATTATGCAATTTACTTACAACCTGGTTGGAACTGAAAGATAGCAAGTTAAGAATGTTAAGATAGAAGAAGAATGGCAAATAGGATGATCTCACTTTTCTGTGGTAAATAGACTAACTGGATAAGGAAATGTAATGTATTAAAGAGATATGCCTAGATCACCTTGACCCCAAGAGTTTAGGAAGGAGAGGGAAAAGTAAAGAAAACAAAGAGGGGAGAAAAAAGAGAAGAAAGGGACGTAATGGGAGAACAGGCATCAGGGGCTTCAGTGATATGGACAAGTAGAATGACTGTATTTCCAAAGTACAAACTCAACACTGAAAACATGAGATCTAAGCTACAGTCACCAAACATCTGTAATGTACCTGTAAAGGTAGCAGGTGAAGGTATTGATAGGGATATAGAACACTAGCAGAGGAAGTAGGTTTGGTGATGAAATATTATATGCTTAAAACTTAGTTATCAATAACTTTGTAAATCAAGATGTTTTAAGTAAAATTTAATTTTTAAAAAGCTAAGTTTTCCTGCACTCTGAGGAAGATTAAATTACTTTCATAATTAAAAAATTAAGCTAGGCTAAAATATTTCCATCAAGGTAAATAAAAATATCAACATTAGTAAATGAATTGTGGGTGAAAAAAATTTCAAGATGTAAAACCAGTTTGAAGGTGTGCTTTTGTTTTAAATGAGTTCTAAACAAATAATAAAACTTTATTGTGTACCCATCTTCCTACTATCATTAGTATGATGTTTGAGGTCTACTGAGTCAGAGATGAAAAATAAGCAAAGTTCAATTAGCTGTCATTTAAATAGCTAAGAGATTGAGATGGAGATCATAGGAAAAAATGAGCAATATTTATAATGGAATGAGTGTTATTAAACTAATTAAATATAGCCAACTGTAGAAACAATCTTGGTATGGCTGTTCAATCAAATTAGGTTGTGGAAATATAAAAGAGTATAACTTGAATTCAGGGTACCAGAAATGGATCTCTTTGGAGGGCATACACTTGGATTCACTCTTGGTAGCTCTTTAAAAGGATCCTCTGGTCTGTCATCAACCTATGGAGAGCCAGTCCTAGTCCTGGTTCATCACCTTTTATTTTTAAGCAACTCAGTAGGCCAAGCGGTCACTGTAATTGACTTCATATAATAAACTTCACCATCTTTTTCTCTCCTTCCTCCCTCCTACTTTCCTACCCTCCCTCCCTCCATTTTCTCTTCCTTCCCTGCCTCCTTCCTTCCCTCCCTCCTACCTTCCTTCCCTCCTTCCTTCTCTCCTTCCTCCTTCCTTCCGTTTTTCTTCCTTCTTTTTTTCTTCCTTTCCTCCTTTCCTCCCTTCCTCCCTCCATTTTTATCTTCCTTCCATCCATCTTCCTTCATCTTGCTTCTTCCATCCTTTTTTCTTTCATCCTTCCTCCTTCCCTCCTTCTTTCATTCCTTCCTCCTTCTTTCCTCCTTCCCTCCTTCCTTCTTCCCTTCCTTCTTTCTCTCCTTCCTTCCCTCTCTTCTTCCTTCCCTCCCTCCCTTCTTCCCTCCCTCCCTTCTTCCCTTCTTCCCTCCCTCCCTTCTTCCTTCCCTCCTTTCTTTCTTTCTTCCTTCCCTCCTTCCCTCCTTCCCTCCTTTCTTTCTTTCTTTCTTTCTTTCTTTCTTTCTTTCTTTCTTTCTTTCTTTCTTTCTTTCTTTCTTTCTTTCTTTCTTTCTTTCTTTCTTTCTTCTTTTTCTTTCTTTCTTTCTTTCTTTCTTTCTTTCTTTCTTTCTTTCTTTCTTTCTTCTTTCTTTCTTTCTTTCTTTCTTTCTTTCTTCTTTCTTTTCTTCTTCTTCTTCTTTTCTTCTTTCTTTCTTTCTTTCTTTCTTTTTCTTTCTTTCTTTTCTTTTCTTTCTTTCTTTCTTTCTTTCTTTCTTTCTTTCTTTCTTTCTTTCTTTCTTCTTTCTTCTTCTTTCTTTCTTTCTTTCGTTCTTTCTTTCTTTCTTTCTTTCTTTCTTTCTTTCTTTCTTTCTTTCTTTCTTTCTTTCTTTCTTTCTTTCTTTCTTTCTTTCTTTCTTTCTTTCTTTCTTTCTTTCTTTCTTCTCTCCTTCATTCCCTCCTCCTTCCTTTTCTTCCTCCATCCTTCCTTCTTCCATCCTTCCCTTTCTCCCTCCACTTTTCTCTTCCTTCTTCCTCCTTCCCTCCTTTTCTTCCTTCTCTCCTTCCTTCTTTCTTTCCTTCCTTCCTTCCTTCCTCCTTCCTTCTCTTCTTCCTTCCTTCCTCCTTCCTTCCTTTCTTTCTTCATCCTTCCCTCCTTCCTTCTCACCTTCCTTTCTTTCTTCCTCCTTCCCTCCTTCCTTCCTCCTCCCCTCCTTCCTTCCTTCTTTTCTCCTTTCCTTTATCCTTTTTCCCTTCCCTCCCTCCTTCCTTCCCTCCCTCCCTCCCTCCTTCCTTCCCTCCCTCCTTCCTTCCTTCCTTCCCTCCCTCCTTCCTTCCTTCCTTCCTTCCTTCCTTCCTTCCTTCCTTCCTTCCTTCCTTCCTTCCTTCCTTCCTTCCTTCCTTCCTTCTTTCCTTCTTTTCTTTCCTTTCCTTTCCTTTCCTTTTTACTTCTAAGAGGAGAGAGGGGGGAGAGAGAGAGAAAGAGAGAGAGAAAGTGACTGTGTGTGTGTTAAAAAGAGAACATGGGCTTCTCCAAAGTGGAAAAAATAAAAGATAACAATTGGGAAAAGATTATATAAATTTTTTCAGTTCTGGAGTTCTTTATATGTAAAAATTGACCTGGGTGTTGAGACAGGGAAGGCCATGGACTTCTGAGCGCACAGCCAGGAGTAACCCCTGAGTGTCACTGGGTGTGGCCCAAAAACAAAACAAAAAATATGCTTCCCTGTTCTCTTTATTAATAAAAATACTGCTCATAGATAAGTACTGGGTAATAAAACCTCAATTTTAAGGCAAGGGGAAATTCAAAAAGGGGTAACACAGTTGCAAAATAGTATATTCAGCGTGTTCCAAGAATGACCACAAAGCCAGGATACAGGATGCAGACAAGTAGGCATAAAGCCAAGCTATGGATGCCAGCTTGGCTCCCACTGCCAGCAACATGTTCCCATGAGCAGTCAAGTATTTCTAATTCCATGGACAAAGCTTGGATGCAGTAAATTGCAAATGCCAATTTGTTTCAACTCTATCATCGGAGGAAGCTTGTCAGTAAAGCATTTATCAGCAGTGTTCACACATAATGTCATTGAAAATAAGAGCATAGCACTAAGGACCACACATTTAATTCCTGACATAATGGTCAATTGATTTCTCTGCCCCTGTCCATCTTCCTTCTTATGGAGTATCTATCTCTATTGCTCATTTTTTTTAGAACATTTTCTTCTGCAAATAATACTTAGTGTGTTCTTTCCAAACCTGCATACCCATTCCTTTGATTCTACTTGTGACCATGGTTGAGGCAAGATG
Organism: Suncus etruscus; assembly: GCF_024139225.1. Taxonomy (NCBI): domain Eukaryota; kingdom Metazoa; phylum Chordata; class Mammalia; order Eulipotyphla; family Soricidae; genus Suncus; species Suncus etruscus. The sequence goes on along the minus strand of NW_026060307.1, from coordinate 28,680 downwards.
ATTGTTTTGAGGCCATGAGTCCACCATCTTTCAACCTCCCAGCTTCTTGCTGAATAAAGTTCTTTCCCTATTCATCAGTTTGTCTCTGGATTAATTTATCTTTGATTAGAGGTGGTACAAACTTTCACAGTTACACAATTATTGGCAGAGAAATAATTGGGAGATGACTGACTTGGGTCCAGGCATTAGTCAATGCTTTATATAAATTTTCCTCTGTGCATAATTTTAAAAACAGTATGCATAATTATTGCCAAGTGCTAAGCATAGAGATCTGAAATCATTTAACTCATCTTTGGATCATTCAGCTTGATTTCTGGTTCTCCCACAGGTCTACTGACTTTGAATAAATGACTAATCCTCTCTAAGCTTCAGTTCCCTTGTCTGTAACAGGATGACACCTTAACTTTTAACATAGTTGATAGGGTTGCTAGGGCATGTCAAGTACTATCACTAAGTTGTAAATACTGAAATCATGTTATTTAGTATTCAATATCAATTTTTATGTGATATGGACTGAGTTTATATTTAGATTTTTTGAATATTAAAATAGCCTATTGTAATCAACTCATATCACTTTAGAAATAAAACTAGTCTATTTGTGAAGGGGGTAGCCTAGAATTTTTGTCTACTTCACCATCTCCTTCATGAACCTGCCTGCTTAACACTCTGAGTGTGACTATGGGTTTGTGGTAGATATCAAACTGTCCTTAAGTACATTTTCAAAAGTATACTAACTTGCGACAAATTTGGTAAACAAAAGTATACCCAAATTGTGGCAATCTTTACTACTATTGCAAGGCACGGGGATAGGAGTTATAAATGCTCTACAATAATTGCAGAAACTAGTCATGTTGAGGAATAGAGTATTTTTATCCTTCTAAGAAAGTTTTGTATATATTCTGTTATAGTTGTATGTAAATCTGAGACTTGAGGTATTTCCCTTTAGTAAAAGTGTCTAAATAAATGTATCTATTCTGTCAAAAACAAAATGGTTATCTACAGCTATTAGTAATCTTTTTGCTTCTGGGTTGATTTTTTTTCCAGTTTTGTAATTCCAGGCAGCAAGCCTTTGTCCCAAATGCATTTCTGATTGATTTTCTGCCTAACAACTGACAACTTCACTTTTCAGTAGGAGGTCTGAGCTCAGTTCCTCTTTTTAATGTTTCAGGGTATAATATGATCCTGATGGATGGTTCTGAAGAACAACTGGCTTTTGTGATGAAAAAGAAAGTGTAGGAGTTGGTTCCCAAATACACATTGACTTCTTCCATATGGATTACATTACTGTAAATTAGAGAAGGTAGAAGCTAGAAGAGGATGGTATCTTTTATGGGAAAAATCAGGACTTAATTCTGTATTATCATCTTGCTTATGCTGTAAAATATTCTGCTCCTACTTAAAATTTACTGATTTATGGAAGGGTCCACTTAAGGCAATTACATAATCTAGTTGATACCTTTTGTAACTTTATAAAGGGATTTAAAAACTCACTTTAATAATGAGTTCTAACCAGGCATCAATAACAAATCACTAGTTTATAAATTTTTTACATAACTTTTGATTCCTTATATGACAATTTGCATTTTGTTCCATTGAGATTTGGTTCTGATTAAATAGACAAATATTAGCTTCTGGAGTTTGTTTCTCCAGCAAGTATTTGGATTTGGTATTTGAATCTGAATCAATCTTCTAAGTTGGAAGTTTTATGACAAACCTCAAAGTCAATCAAAAGGATTACCAGGATAGTAATACCAAATATCAAATCCCCAGCTGTTAGTAAAAAATATATAAGCTATGGTTTTAAATGACAACAGTTGAGTGACATGTTTAATTTTCACAGAAACATTTTTTAAGTGGCAGGTGGAATTCCAGTTGACTTGACTGCTAAAGAAAACCACCAAGATCCACACAAACAAACTAATTAAAAGCCTAACATCTTCACAAAATGTGTAGCAGATCTAAAGCCAAGAGTCAGAATGTAGCTGTTTGGTTCTGTTGAGATGCTTTACCCAAATCTCTTTAATGGGAGAGTAAAGTCATGATGACCTAATATAATATGCATCCACCATCAAGACATACTGATATATTCTGCCTTAAAGGGATAGAAAGAACACTGGTAGGATGAGACTATGAGGAAAATGATCACGGAGAAATACTCCTGATATATACTCTGTATATACAAAATGTAATCCTCTCAAACATGTTGTTTTCCCCACAATCCTTTATCTTATTCTCTTGCATGTCTTAAACTCATTGCTGAGCATTCACCTATCACCTTAGTTAAAAATATAAAAAAGGAAAAGAGAAGGTTTAGTGTTTTTTTTTCTTTCATTTACCTTTCCTGGGCATCCTACTTAAGGATATCCCATGTCACAGCATCCAATCTTTCACTCAAATAAAATTTCTTCTGAATCCATCCAGTTTCTAGTATTGCTTTCAGTCTTCACCACCTGAAAACAAAAATCTGAACACAATTTAATAATACAAAAGAGTAGCTATTTTGTTAAGTTCAAAACCCTAGTTTCTAGAAGATTGTGTTGATGGGGGCAGGTTAAAGAAAAAAAATTATGCTGCTTAAGCTCAGGTCCTCAGCTTAATTATTTTTTTAAATATATTTTTATTTAAGTAACATGATTATAGTTGGGTTACAGTCACAAACAGAACACCCCCTTCACTAGTGTAACATTCCCCCTCCCGATGTCCCCCTCCCCCTTCCCATCCCCTGCCTGTATTGAGACAGGCATTCTACTACAGTTATTTGTTTTTAAGTTCAGTAAATTGTTTTTTTTTTTTAAGGATAAGGGTTAAAAAGAATAATAAAGGTGTGACAGTGGCGATTGACATTGTTTGCATAGGCCCAGAAAAATATGGGAAAAACGGAAAAAAAAATCCTTGGCCTGATTACAAGAAGGCCTTACCTCTGAAGTTTATTGGCATAAGATCGACTCTGGGCTCCAGGCAAACCAGTCTGTCCAACCCAAGTAATTCTCCATGGTCTCGGTGAAACTTTTTCACACTTTAGCTGTTGTTGATATCAGGTTCCTATATTTAAAGATTCTGGATTCTATGCACTTCGTCATTGAAGTCACGCTGATGTGGAGCATCCTCTAGTTTCAGTACAGCATTAGATGCGAAGTGATTTGTCCAGTAAGTAGGCTGTAGCTGAGTCCTCTGGGTGTTGAGAGCACTCTTTGGAGTAAGACAATGCCAGAGCAGTGATTAGTCTTCCCTGGTTAGAGGTTTGGATCCTGGTAATGTTATAGACAATTATGGTTGTTTATTCATTGTTCAGGTATATATGGACAGTGCCCATTCTTCTGAGGTGTAAGCCAAATCATTATGCCAATGTTTAGGGTATAGGGCCTAACTGAATTACCAAATTTGTGTTCCCATCTCTATTAGATAAGAACTTATTTGCATATTTACTATTTTCCCATTTTAGTGTGCCTATGCAAAAGAGAAAAAATGCCACAAGATATCGTTGGTGCATCTGGGGGCCTACGAATAAAGTCCAACATTCCCCGTAACTTGGTTCAAACATGAATTCTATACAGAGATACTCTTTTACCATTATTGCTTATAAAACAGATCTCAATGTGGGAAAAGCAAACAAACAGTCAAATAAAAAAAAACAGTGGGCAAAATTATCACTATATAAGAGGATTTTCGAAAAGTTATAGATGGTAAGGGAATATATCTGAGATATACAAAGGAGATACACGTGCCACTTTTGTGTTTTAGAAATAGTCAAGAGGGAGGGTGAGGTTTCTGAGACACCGCCTTTGGTCTGTGATTTGGCCAAGCGAAGAGTGCATGGAGCCATGTCATCCCCGTGTTGCCTGCTGAAGCTTCCAGCTCCCTGAGAGGTATTTGCTTCCCAATTGCTAGAAGCCGGAAATTAACCAGTCCCCGACCCGACTCCTGCAGGAACGGGGAAGCCTGGGGTCTCTTTTAAACTGCTCCTTGCCGGAACCCACTTGCTGGGACCCTGAGCAGGTGGCCAGGGATAACCCTGGGGACCGGGAGGAAGGAGAGAGAAGGCTATGGGGGCAGCTGAGACTGCATCTTCCCCTAAGCTTGGCCAGAAAGCCTACTGCATGGGGCCATGTTGTCCAGTGTTGCCTGCTGAAGCTTCAGACTCCCCCCAAAACATTACTGTGAAAGATATGCAATCCACCGTGGGAAAATAAAAATCATTAGTACCAAACAATAAATGGTTAAATGTGGGGTAGTAGGAGGTTCGAATGAGGGAGTAAAGGAATAAAATGAGCTTCTGAGTGGCATTCTGAATATAACAAACAGATTAAGCACAATGATATCCAAATATTTGTCTGTACATTCTGCGGGGGCAGGGGGAACTAGCCCCCATGTGGTTTGACAATGAACAGCATTAGTAAGGAAACATGCCTGGGACTTCTTGAAGCCAGAACCTCTTGTGCTGTCATTCCCCAAGCTGGCTGAAACTCCCGGCTCCCAAGAAGGAAAGAGATCCTTCAAGAGCTGGAAGGCCGGAAGTTCAAGGCCCCCATCCAAACTCTCCCTCTGGAGCTGGGTGGGAAATGGGGGAAAGCCTAGGGTAACCCTCAAGCTCTCCGTCGGGACCCACCTCAATGGCTTGCCCAGGCATGTGGCCCAGGGGGAGCCATCGAGTTCCGGAGGAAGGAAGTAGAGGGATGCTGGGGTGACTCAGGTCCCACACCCCTCCTAGACCTGATTAAAAAGGCCTTTGGCATGGCAGAGGCCTGCCAAACCCCATGCTGGCTGAAACTCCTGGCTCCCAGGAATGAAAAGATCCTTCAAGAGCTCCTCAGCTTAATTCTTTAATAAGTCACCTAAAATCAAAGCTTGTCTGTATTAAACTAACAACCATTTATAAATTCAATGTAATTTATATGCTACATAAAAAGCACACCTAGGGTAATATACAGAATGGCAAACTCACATTAATTAATACCAATGAGTAGGCATACCCAAGGCCAATGTTCCATTTACATGATTTTCACAAGCTGTTATCAGAATGGACAACTTTCCCCCAGACTCTTCTATCATTAATTCTTTCTAGTTACAATGACTCATCCCTTCCATGCTTCTAGAATCTCTTCTAGTTTTTAATTTTCATGTCATTTTGATGGCACCACAAAATATAGGTATTTGGAATCGGGAGTTAATAGATTTATAATTATCACATTCAGTAATGGTACTCATTGTCTTTCTATCTTATGAGAATCTGAGGAGGATAATAAGGATAATAAGATGTACATGAAGCACAAGAGAGAGACAGACAAGGTTCTTCAATTTTGCCCTAACTTAGAGGCAATGAGACAGCAGTATGTGGTTATTTGCTGAGTGCCAGACTGACCACACAAACATTAAAGGGACTCTGATCTCCTTTGTCTTATTTTCCACTGGCACTAGCCTTTAGTGGCTTATCTTTGGGACTTCATAAGCTATAAAGAACATGAGCTATGCCATCTCCCAGTGTTGAGCTGTTTTCACTTTCCCTGGAGAGAGATGTGATGGAAACACAAAGGTGAATTTTCTGTTACATTACATGGATCTGGAGGAGCTCTGCCTGATTAAATCAAATGTTAGCATTTATTGAAATTTAACTACTGAAGAGTTCTATTAATAGCTACTCAAGAGTGACCCAAACAGGGAAACATACTCAGTGTGATTATTTCTTCATTCTCATTTCCTTACTTCATATAGAGCTTGACACTTCCATAAAAAAGGGAGTACATTTTACATTAAAATGACTCCTTAGTAAAGAAAACATTTATTGCTAGTATAGATGGAAAGTCAAATATACCACATACTTTTGAGGGTCACACCTGGTGGCGCGCTCAGGGGTTACTCCTGGGTCTGTGCTCAGAAATCACTCCTGGCAGGCACGAGGCGGGGGGTGGGGGGGCACATGAAATGCCAGAATTCGAACCACTGTCTTTCTTGGAATGGCTGTGTGCAAGGCCAATGCCCTAGCACTGTTATGCTCTATATTATTTTTGTTTTTTAATTATTTTAATTTAATCACCAAGAGATACAATTACAAAGTTGTTCATGATTGATCTTCAATCATATAATGTTCAATACTCATTCCTTCACCATTTTACATCTTCAGCCACCAATGTTCCTAGTTCCCCCTCCCATCTATCCTTACCATCTATTCCCTTCCCAACCCCAGTCTGTCTCTATAGCAGATAATTTTGTTTTTTGAAGAAAAAAAATGCTCAAAAAATGGGGCCAGAGAGATAGCAAGGAGATAAAGTGTTCGCATTGCATGCCAAAGGACAGCAGTTCGAATCCCGGCATCCCATATGGTCCCCGGAGCCTGCCAGGAGTGATTTCTGACATAGAGCCAGGAGTAACCCCTGAGTGCTGCCGGCTGTGACCCCACAAAAATTCTCAAAAAATGAAAACAAAAACATAAAAAACAAACAAAAAATCCCAGAAGCTTTTGTGTAATGCTGACAAGGACCTTGTGCACAATGGTTATAAACATTAATGCATGCTCACTGACACATCTATATTAAGAACATTGTTGCTTCATAGACATCCTTCAGTCAATAAATGGTAAATTTTTTAAAGAAATACTGATAGGAATTATTTAATATTGAAAGTATTTCCTCCACTGTAGAAAAATCATCACAAAACTCCATACTTTCTAGAGTTGAATTTTAAATATACTAGCATGACATTCAGTTGCATATCTTGTATAAATGGCACAGATCAGGCCATTTATTTTTTCAAAACACTAAGAAGAAATGCTTTTTATTAAAAATTATTTTATTAAAATTTATTTAAAATTTTATTAAAAATTAAACCTAATTCCCAATTAGATTTAATCTCCATTTTACAGCTAAGAACATACAAAGAAAAAATTAAGTCACATTTCTACAATCATGTAGGTAGACAGTGGGGTTCAGATTTCAGTAGTAGGGTGTGAGAGCCTTCCATGCAATATGTCATGCACATCAACTTAAGTTGCTGCCAGTTTCATGTCATTGCTGTGATGAAAGTAGGAGGGGGAGGGGAGGGCACCAGGTAATCTAGTTAATTTAATTGGACACTTGAAATCTTGTCCACTGTAGTCTTGCTCTTCAAGTTTGTGTTTTCCCTTGACCATGTGTCTTACTTACTTGCCCCTGTTTCGTTGCTTCCCTATTTTCACTCTGAAGAAGTCCCATCTTCTCTCTATCTTTATGTTTGTTTTGGGGTCATACCTGAAGTACTCAGGGCTTACTCCTGGATCTGTGCTCAGAAAGTGTTGTAACTCCTGGCAGACTCGAGGATCTGTATGGATGCTAGTCTTCAAACCTGGATAGGCTACACAGACAATGCAAATACCCTACCCAGTATGCCATCACTCCCCACCTCTGTATTCTCTCTTTAGTACATATTCCTTCTCTTTCTCTCCTTTTACATCTTTCTAAGCAAGTCTCACTCAATAAACTCATCCTGCTTCACAAGAAAAGTTATATAAAACTTGCATAAAGAAGTCAGATAAATAATAAAAGTGACAGTAGCAATTAAAAGGGGAAAATAGGTAACTGCTGTTTGACTCGAACTCATATCCTGAAAGTTGGTAGCCTCTCTTTAATCCCTCATATGTGTCCCAGCAGTTGCCAGTAAAAACAGCAGTTCTCACCTATTTACACATGGCTGAAGATTCAAGGGAAGTCAAAGGGACAAAGAGCAGAAAATATCAGCATGAAGAAACAAAACAAGAAGCATCTTAGATGCACCAGGAAGATAGTAGAGGCATGCAAGGTACCTGAGAACTTCAAGGAACAAAGACAGTGAGGACACTGGAGATAGCAAAGAGGTTTAGGCCTGTGCTTTTTGCTGGTCTATCATGATTTGATCCTTGGCACTACATATGATAACTCAAGCACAACCAAGATTGATCTTTGAGCATAGAGTTAGGAGTAAGCTCTGAGCACTGTTGGGCATAACCTCAAAATTAAAAAAAGTTCCAAGTAGTGAGAAACTAGTATGAGTCCTGGCCATTAGGTATTGGACAATAAGAACCTAAATATACTATAACTCAAGGACCCACCCAGGGTCCCAGGAGTTAAGCCAGGTAAAATAGTACAGTGACAGCTACACTAGAAGACAACAATCATACTAACAAAGTTTACCTGTTACTCCTAGAGAAATTCCTAATGTATTCCTGTTCTAGCACTTTCAAAAATTTTATACTATCAAAGCAGGAAGGAAGGGAAGAAGAAATTAAAAAAGTTGATCAATTACTTGTAAAGAAATTTGTGCTAGAAAAGAATGTTTAATTAGGGCCATACCCAAGATTGCTGAGATAGGGGTAGGAATAGTGGAGGAAGTGAGGGAGGATTGACATTCTGTTCTGGGAGTAAAACTCAGGACCTTGTACATATTAGGCTCTGCTTCTTGAGCTATCTCCCTGGTTTCATGCTTTAGATCCTTTAATTTTTATAAGGCATTTTATAAGGTAGGCATTATCAGATTCGTTTTTCAGTGAAAAAAAAGAGGAGACTCAGAAATTTTAAGTGATAGTAAAATAATTGAGCTAATAGGTGGCAAAGCTATTTATATAGTTTATTGATCTTGAATATTCACATTCTAACAGCTGTTAATACTTTAAATTCATTTAAAAATTTAAAAAATATTCAACAGTACTTATACTTAGATAATTAAGATCTAAAAGAGTAAGACATAACATTGTGTTGTTGATAAGCAAGAGTTATCACTTGCTTCTATCTTCTATTTAGCTTTTTGATTTTGTGTCTATTTTTTCTTGACCTGAATCAAAACTAGTACACACAGCTGTAGCTTGAACTTCCATCTCTCCTTCTTGATGTGTTTATTCTAACTGAAATCCACAGAGGTCATTTTTTTTGTACCTATTAGCTTAGATTTTATTTACAGATTGCCCTATTAGAATTATAGAGATTATTAACTTGGATTTTCAAATCAGATTTCCTGAAACTCTGCTCAAGGCAACCTTAATTTCCCAGTAGAGCAATGTATTTTCAGTGAATGGTCATAAATATTGAAGAGTTAGTTCCTAGGTAATTTAAAAAATAAAGGATAGAACATCTTTCAAATTTCACTCTGATCTAATTTTGGTTGAATAAGCTGTTTGCAAAGGTCATATCAGAAAACACTGTCATCAAGAGCTCTAAGGGGAGTGCTTACAGATTTGATTGTGTGTGTACATTTCTACATTTATAAAAGAAATAATAAATTTAAGGCAAGGGTATTAAATAACTAGAGAAAATAAATGCCCAAATTTGTTCATAATACCACAGGTCATCATTGATATTACCACCAGTCATGTGAAGTTCTGCATATTTCTGGAAGTTTGTAAATTAGAAATACAGAATAAATTTCTTTTCAGTTGGTCTAACGGTTACTTACATGTATGTTAAGTTATGAATGTAAAAAGTGCCGTGTATCTTAAATATTATGTTGTGATTTACATGTTTTTATCATTTTATAATGGGAAGATGTCATTTTGCCCTTTTAAGTATCTCTTCTCAATCCCCTACCCCATTTCACTGCAGCTTATCTAATATAATACCTTATTTCTGTGTGTATGTTTATGTATGTTTGGTTTTTTTAAACATTATTTTGGGGGATTTGGCTCAGAGCTGACTATGCTACTCCTGACTCTGTCCTCAGGGGTCACTCTTAGAGGCACTTGAGGAAACAGACAGTATTGGGGATCAAACTTGGCCTTTTGCACACAAAGTATGTACAGACTTCTTGTTGCCTATTATAGCTCCTTTGCTGGAATTAGAAAAAAAGGTCTCTTGGGACCAGAGAGATAGCATGAAGGTAAGCCGTTTGCCTTTCATGCAGAAGGTCATTGGTTCAAATTCTGCATCCCATATGGTCCCCCAAGCCTGCAAGGAGCAATTTCTGAGCATAGAGCCAGGAGTAACCCGAGTGCTGCCGGGTGTTACCAAAAACAAAAACAAACAAACAACAAAGGTCTCCCTCAGCATAGAGAAATTGGAAAAAGTTGCTCATTTCATCTCTCAACTGGATCTTTTTAGATGAGCTCTGTGCAACTGTATCCAGTAGAATATTATGACATTAAATATTTATAAACCCCTTAACATTTATTCCTGAATTAGTAAATGACCTCATAATTGGTCTTCTCGCCAGTCTTTTGCCCCTGAAATGTATAATATATTTCGCCTTCATTTTCACACACTTTTGTCATGTCATCTCATAACACTCTGCTTTCAATGTTTGCCTATCACTGGCAGGCCAAAGCGCCAGCATTTGCCAGCTGTTTAGAACACTCCAGAGTCTGTTTCTATGATATCCTACTCTTCTTTTACTTGCACTCTTCCTTGGAATGCCTCCTATTTTCTTGTCAATATATTTCAGTTAACATTGATTGTCCAAATCTTGCTACTTCGAGCACTAAGATACAATTATTCTCATCTGGAGCACTTCCCTTCATTTCCTATGAATAGCTAATTTAAATGAGTAAAGCTATTTCCATCCTTTCAACCTTCCCCTTCCAATCTGAGCAGTGCTATGCACTGCCACCAAGGTTTTATCCGTTTACAAAATGGCTTTTGTTATAACTAAGTATTTTTGTGATTTTTGGCACAATAAAAGATTCATATGGAACATAGTATGTTTGTCAATATCAAAGAAAGAAGAGAGGTAAGCAGAACATTGAAGAACCTTGGCTCATGAGAATACAGTCAGGCAGTAAGTTAATCTCTGGGAGGGATGCAATCAATGCCAAAGAGAAAAAAAGAGAAACAAAGCACCATAACTGTAGAAGACTTATTTTTTGTTATTATTTATTAAAACTTTAATTAGAAATTAGTGTTTACCCTTTGAGATCTTCAAGATTATCAATAAAACAAATCACTGGTCATGATCTTTGTAGCCTCTTGAGCACCTAGGGGATGTTACTGAGGGTTTCAGTTTGTTCTAGACCTAAGCAGCAAGACATTGCAGGCAGATTCATGCATTTAATTCTGTCATGGTTGACCGAGTATTGCTAAGAGGGGCTTCGAGGTCACTAGGGCTTTGTTTGGGACAGATGTCTCCCCCCTTCAAAAAAAAAGAAAGAATAAAAGAAAGAAAGAGATGACCCCAGTTCTAGAGAAAATCAAGAACACAAAAAGGATTCACTGCTGCATGGACATTTGCAACTTTCAAGTACCAGATGAAAGCCTGTCTTGATTTTCTTTGCTCATGTCTTCCTTCTCTAAACAAATATCAATGAACTTTTACATCGGTCTGGAGCAGATAATTTCACAGCCCTACAGATATCGACCTACCCAATAAATCATTTTCCTAACAAACCAATGACTTCCTTCATGCCTGAGAGTATTTGATAAACATGGTCTGAATGTTTATCTCTGATTGGTGTGTAAGTAATGGGAAATTGCTGCCCTCAACAGGTGAGGGACCAGATTTGAGGAATACTGACTGCTTTTGTAGCAAGATAATCTTCTTCCTTTTTTTTTTTTTTTTTTTTTTTAATTTTTGGTTTTTGGGACACACCCGGCAACTCTCAGGGGCTACTCCTGGCTGTACATTCAGAAATCGCACCTGGCAGGCTCAGGGGACCATATGGGATGCCAGGATTCGAACCACCGTCCTTCTGCATGCAAGGCAAATGCCCTACCGCTGTGCTCTCTCCGGCCCCAACTGCAAGATAATCTTGAGGTGGATGTTGGATAAACTCTTGGAGGATCCTAAGCAGAATTGGAATTTAGCTACCCACATGAAGCAATAGTTCAAAAGCATGCTCCTTTTGGCTTTCCTTTTCTATATTCCTCCTGTATTCCTATTTGAGTAATTCCTTAAATCATCTAAGCATATTACTGTGCCTAGTTTCTTTTAGTTTTTTATTTGGATGGTTTGGGGGCACCATGTTTAGGACTTACTCCTGGCTCTTTCTTTGTTCAGGGATCACTCCCAACTATGCTTGGGGGACCATATGCAGTATTGGGGTTGAACAAGAATTACTTGCATATTAGGCAAACTCCTTAACCTCGGTACAGTCTCTCTAGTCCCTGTCACAGCGTCTTGTTTCAGATAAATTTTATTTGTTTGGTATATTTGTTTGTCTGTTCTGAGGCCTCACCCTCTGGTACTCAGGATTTAATCCTGACTGCACTTTGGGGTCATTCCTGGTGGTCTCAGGGACCATATGGGGTGTCAGAGATTGAATCAGAGTTGGCTACACATGTAAGACAATTGTTCTATCTGCTGCACTATCTCTCTAGTGCCTTTACTTTCTCCTTTACTTTCTTTCTTTCTTTCTTTCTTTCTTTCTTTCTTTCTTTCTTTCTTTCTTTCTTTCTTTCTTTCTTTCTTTCTTTCTTTCTTTCTTTCTTTCTTTCTTTCTTTCCTTCTTTCTCACACCTGTTTGATGCTCTTTCTTTCTTTCTTTCTTTCTTTCTTCTGTCTTTCCTTCTTTTTTTCATTCTTTCTTTCTTTCCTTACTTTCTTCTTTCTTTCTTTCTTTTCTATCTTTCTTTCTTTCTTTCTTTTTCTCTTTCTTTCTTTTTTTCTCTTTCTTTCTTTTTCTTTTTTCTTTCTTTCTTTCTTCTCTTTCTTTCTTTTCTTTTTCTTTCTTTCTTTCTTTCTTTCTTTCTTTCTTTTCTTTCTTCTTTCTTCTTTCTTTCTTCTTTCTTTCTTTCTTTCTTTCTTCTTTCTTCTTTCTTACTTTTTCTTTCTTTCTTTTCTTTCTTCTTTCTTTCTTTCTCTTTCTTCTTTCTTTCCTCTTTCTTTCTTTCTTTCTTTCTTTCTTTCTTTCTCTTTCTTTCTTTCTTTCTTTGTTTCTTCTCTTTCTTTCTTTCTTTCTTTCTTTCTGTCTTTCTTTCTTTCTCTCTCTCTTTCTCTCTCTCCCTCCCACCCTCCCTCCCTCCCTCCCTCCCTCCCTCCCTCCCTCCCTCCCTCCCTCCCTTCCTTCCTTCCTTCCTTCCTTCCTTCCTTCCTTCCTTCCTTCCTTCCTTCCTTCCTTCCTTCCTCTCTCTCTCTCTTACTTTTCTTTTCTTTTCTTTCTTTGCCACACCCGTTTGATGCTCAGGGATTACTCCTGGCTATGCACTCACAAGTCGCTCCTGGCTTGGGGGGACCATATGGGTCGCCTGGGGATCGAACTGCAGTCGATCCAACCCAGGTACATCCTACGCTAGCGCTTGCAAGGCAGACACCTTATCTCTAGCGCCACCTTCCCGACCCCTACTTTTCTTTCTTAAGTGTTTTTTTCTCATGCAGAATTTTTTCTACACCAAACCCAAAATACATACCTTTATCACAGCACCAGAATTTAGTAGCTAATGAACACATATTTATTGATTAGATTGATATTGTAGAATTTTTTAAAAAGTCCTGGTGGACATTTCAGGAAATTCATTCCAGTTGAATTTCATTAAAAACAATTTTAATTTCTAAAGTATAGGATTTTCTCTGGCATTACTTTCTAAGAAAGATCTTAAAATATGAAATGATTTCATAGATTTTTTTCATACCTGATTGCTACTTTACAGTTTATTATCCATGTCATTTTGATTCAAGCATTGTTATTAATTTTCCTGCTGTTTGTATATTTCATCATGCTTCCTGCCTCAGGCAGAGGCTGACAGTCAGAATTAATGGGGCCAACTGGGGCCTGGTGGGGGCACTCCAGGTGTGCTCAGCTCTGTGGGGCCATAATAATGGACTGACAGCCCGGCGAACTCTCAGACAGGAAGTGAGAATTTCCTTTTTAGGACAGCTTTACGCACATAACACCACCACTGTTTCCTGGCAACATCTAGAAAATCTGATTAGAAACTCATCCAAAACAGACATTTTCCACTGCCTTTCAGGTTCATCTTTTTGGTCATGAGAGAAATTTGACTAGAAGAGGAGCTGGAGAAACAAGTTTAGTCAATTATCATTTTAGATTGCAAAAGGGCACTGTATGGAAAAAATAGAAGGCTGCTTTGAGTTCTCAGTTTGTTTGCTTGTTTATTTTAGACTAATAGATCTTCAGGGTTATTTATTGATTGATATTTTTGGTCATACATAGTAGTGCTAGGCTACTCTGGCTCTTGGCTCTGCATCAGGGATCACTCTTGGCTTGGGGAGCCGGTGTATTGCAGGGTCAGCCATGTGGATGGCAAGTGCCCTAATCTCTGTATTATATCTGCAGCCCTTCAGGATTATTCTAAAATTTGTATTTATTTGCCCAGGTTATTTTCATAATTCTTTCCATAGTGTTGGTGAAATATTTAGGATTACATTTTTTTGTCATACCAATGCCAGACTGAGAATCTAATGATGGATGATTATTTTGAAATCTCCATTTTAGTCAGTCTTGGGCTGACTAATATTATATTATAATATAAGGTTGTCATTCTAGCGTTTGAGGTCATTTTAGCCTTACATATTGGTTAACAATATGTACATTTCAGAAATATCTTGATGCATGTATAGACCACACTACAATATCAGTGTGACCATTGCCACAATATGATAGAATTTAACTATTATTTAACCATATTTAACTGCAATATTATTATTTAACCATTCCACCTATAAAGTTTAGTGCTCACATAAATGTGTAATATTTTTTACTCTTAATTCTGTCCTCCCTCCCTCCCTCTCACGCTCCCTCTCTATATTCCACCCTCCCTCCCTTCCTTCCTTTCTTCCCTTCCTTACTTACTTCCTTTCTTTCCTTCTTTCCTTTCTTCCTTCTTTCCCTACTTCCTTCCTTTCCTTTCCTTCCTTCCTTCCCTTCCTTCTTCGCTCCCTTCCTTGCTCCCTCCCTCCCTGCATTCCTTCTTTCCATCCTTCCATCTTCCTGCACTCATTCCTTCCCTTCCTCCTTCTGCCTTCCTTCCTTCCCCCTCCCTCCCCTCCTTCTTTTCTTCTTTCTTACCCTCATTCCTTCCTTCCCTCTTTCCTTCCTTCTCTCATTCCTTCCTTTCCTCCCTCCTTCCTTCCTTCCTTCCTTCCTTCCTTCCTTCCTTCCTTCCTTCCTTCCTTCCTTCCTTCCTTCCTTCCCTCTTCCTTCCTTCCTTCTTCCTTCCTTCCTTCCTTCCTTCCTTCCTTCCTTCTTCCTTCCTTCTTCCTTCTTCCTTCCTTCCTTCCTTCCCTCCTTCCTTCCTTCCTTCCTTCCTTCCTTCCTTCCTTCCTTCCTTCCTTCCTTCCTTCCTTCCTTCCTTCCTTCCTTCCTTCCTTCCATTACCCCCAAAGCAAAGTAAACTTAGTGCTTTCTCAGGCTCTGGCCTCAAGGATCACTCCTGGCAATACTCTGAGGACCATATCTGGGGGGGGGGGAGGGAATTGGGCTGTCTATTGTACTATCTCTCCGTCACCCTCCATTTTTCTTACAGCCTCTTTAATAACCATTTTTAATAAGATAAGCAAACTACCCATAAAATTTCAAAGAATAAAGTTGAAAAGCTTTAAAGTTTTCATCAGATAATTTCAAGTATTCAACACTAATAATATCTAGTAGTAGACTCAATTATTATCTTTTGAATAAATATATGCAAGATAAATAGCACTATATTTAAAATAGCTCTATCCTTAATGTCCATCTGTCTTTCAAAGACCATAATACTACAATGATAGTAGTGTTTTGCATATTAAAACTATTAATGTATTAATTTATTTTTCCTTATTGTTTACCAAGAAGCACTCCCTGAAGAAACCTTCATATGTGGTGCTTCCCTTTTGCTAATGCCATGCTTAAATTATACCACCCTGTAAGAATCATAAATTGGGAAATCAATTTAAGATAGTTCTGTTGTCCCCTCCCCCCAATCTGATCTCTAATATTTTTTTCTCCACTTCTTCAGATCCTCAAATGGAATTTCCAGATGTTTGCCTTCTCTAAGGTATGATGTTTCTTTCCATAAGCAAACTTTAGCCTCCTTTCCTCCTAAATACAATATTTTTTCTACATACATAGTTTTTAATTTTTTTAGTGTTAGAAATAATATCTGATAAACTTGATTTGTTAGAAATAATATCTGATAAATTTGATTTGTTTCTTAATACCTGCCACATGTTTGGGGATTTATTTTTATACATCAAGTACTATCACCTTCTAGGTAGAAATTTACTTCTTGGAATTGGAGGAGGATTTCTAGTAGTTGATGTTAAAACAGAAACATAAATTTTCTCTAAATGTCCCACATTTAAACTTGCCTAAGATTTTACAATATACCATGGTCTGTCCCTTTTTAGAAAATCTGGATTAGAGGGAGCAAGTATAATTTTCATTTCTGTCCCCAATCTTAAGTGGACATATTTTGAATCATCAACTGATGTTACTCATTTTACTAAAGTCTTTTCTTTTCTTTAAAGGTTAAGGAAATATTTGCTGAACATGGTGATGTTTATTTTAGCCCTCCAAAGAGCTTTTAGTACTAAAATAAAGATAAAAATGGAATTGAGTATAATTGGCTTTGTACTATGAGTCAGTTTCTTAACACGTGTTATACTTTCAGACAGATTTGAAAATGCTATTGTCTTTTTTTATATTGACAGAGTTCACTCTCATCACTATCACAGCAATTCAATATGACAACAGTTTCTCTTCGCTGCAGCAGTATTACTATCTCCTCTTAAATCATCCCTCATCCAGTAACCACAAGTACTAGTTCTTAGGGAAATTGGCATTACCACAAAATCAGAAACAAATTCCCCCATCAGGAAAAAATCAAATTTCAATCTATGATAATCTATGAATTATCTTAATTAGTTTAAGAAAAGTGTGCTAGCCTGCCTTACCTGCTCTAGCCTTGGAAGGACCGCAGTTCAATCCCCCTGCATCCCATATGGTCCCCCAAGCCAGGAGCGACTTCTGAGCGCATAGCCAAGAGTAACCCCTGAGCGTCACCGGGTGTGGCCCAAAAAACAAAACAAAACAAAACAAAACAAAACAAAACAAAAAGAAAAGTGTGTTTGGCACCAAGGAACTGCTTCACAACGTGAAAACCAGCTATAAGCAGTACTTTGCAGAAGTCAGGTCCCCCGTTTGTGAGGTCAGGCTGGGAAAACCTAGAAACTACGCCTGCCCAGTGGGGACCGATCGTGAAAAATTGTGAGTGATGCCTATGTGTGTCTGTCTCCTGTCCTGTTGCTTGAACCTCTTGGGAGTGGCCGAAAAGAGGCTCCAGCAGAGCAAGGCCACTCCGATTCGCTATGCGGCCGTGCACTCTTTCTAAGGAAAGAACGCCATTGAAACAAGAAGAAAAAATCACACTAAGAACTGTGCTGGAGGCTGAACTCTGCTAGAACTCAGATGCCAGCACCCCTATCTGCCTGTCTTCTGTGCTCTGCTCCATTTTTGGCCTGATTTCATCCTGTGTGTGGCTCATCTGAGGACGGCTCACCTTGCCTGGAGCCTTCCCTGTAGGTGAGTTTACAAGCCCAGAAAGGGGAGGCCGCTGAACTCTGCTGGAACTCAGAGCCAGCACCCCTACCTGCCTGTCTTCTGTGCTGGGCTCCATTTTCAGCCTGATTTCATCCTGTGTGTGGCTCATCTGAGGATGGCTTGCCTTCCCCTGGAGCCTTTCCTGGAGGTGAGTTTACAAACCCAGAAAGGGTGGAGCCAGAGGAATACGGTCGTTCCACTTCGCCTCTCGGCTGTGCAGATTATTTAGCCAAAGAATACAACCACAACAAGTAGAAAAAACCACAATACAAGTGTGACAATGGGGAAACAACTCAGGCTAGTGACATAGAAAATGATGATGGCAACTCTGATGACTTGAACATGACCAACCAACTAGTCAGTCTCTCAGATAAGGAGTTTAGAGTCGCAATATGGAAGATGTTCAAAGAACTCAAAGAAAGTATAGAAGAGAACACTAATAAGAATCAAGATAATATGAAGATAGAAATCAGAAAACTCCAAACTAAAATTTCAGGTCAAATAACAGGTTTGAAAAAGTCAGTAGATAAATTAAAGAAAAACATGGTTGAGCTTTCCCACAGGTTAAACAACAGCTGAGGATAGAATTAGTACACTGGAAGATGAGATGATGTATTTCCATACAGCAGAAGAAATTGGAAAAAAATCCTTAAAGCAAATGATCAAACAATGGAAAAATTACTCAAAGAATGGGAACAGAAAAAAATAGAAGTTTATAATAAGCTCAAAAGAAACAACTTAAGAATCATTGGAGTCCCAGAGACCCAGGAAGAAAATCTCCAGGAAGAATCAATGGTCAAGAACATCATTAAAGAGAAACTACCAGAGCTAATGAATACATGTGATCAAATCCTGCATGCCCGAAGAGTACCAACTAAAAGAGACCCCAGAAAAAACACCCCAAGACACATCCTATCACAATGACGAATCTCACAGATAGGGACAGAATTCTGAAAACAGCAAGATCAAAAAGAGAATTTACATTCAAGGGAACATCCTTGAGATTTACTGCAGACTTGTCACTGGAAACACTCAAGACCAGAAGGCAGTGGTGGGACATAGTGACAAAGCTCAATGAAATAAATGCTTCACCTAGAATACTGCACCCAGCAAAACTCACTTTCAGGTTTGAAGGAAAAATACATGGTTTCACAGACAAACAACAGCTCAGAAACTTTACAGACTCAAAATCATTCTTAAAAGAAAAACTGAATGGCCTTAAGACAAGACTGACCAACAGACACACAAAACTCTGATATAAAGATGGCACCAACTCCCAGAACAATTCTTTCTCTCAATGTCAATGGACTAAATGCACCAGTTAAGAGACACAGAGTGGCAAAATGGATCAAAAAACTCAATTCAACCTCCTGCTGCCTACAAGAAACACACCTGAAGAACAAACATAGACTCAAAATAAAAGTTGGAGGAATCATCCAAGCAAACAACACCCATAAAAAAGCTGGAGTAGCCATGCTAATATCAGATGATGCAAACTTTATACTTAGGAAAGTTGGAAGGGACAAAAATGGACATTTTGCATTAATCAAGGGATACGTACAGCAGTCACTCTCCTAAACATATATGCACCGAATGAGGGGCCAGCAAAATATTTAATACAATTGTTGACAAATCTGAAAAATAATATCAATAACAACACAATAATTGTGGGAGACCTCAACATGGCATTGTCAACACTTGAGAGGTCAACCAGACTGAAATAAGTCAGAGAAAGAAAGAGGCAGAATTGTCTCACTCATCTATGGGTTTTAAGAAAAATGAAAGACATTCTTGCAATTACAGCTTGCAGACACAAAAGGAAAAGAGCTGGAAGTTACAGCTCACCTCATGAAGCTCACCACAAAGAGTGATGAGTTTTGTTAGAGAAATAACTACCTTTTGAACTATCCTAATAATGAGAATGTACGAGGGAAATAGAAAGCCTGTCTAGAGTACAGGCAGGGGGTGGGTGGGGAGGAGGGAGATTTGGGACATTGGTGATGGGAATGTTGCACTGGTGATGGGTAGTGTTCTTTACATGACTGAAACCCAAACACAATCATGTATGTAATAAAGTTGTTTAAATAAAAAAAGTGTGTTAAAAAAAAAGAAAGTGTGCTTGGAGTATGGTCCTCTTTCTCTGTTTTGTGTTGAATTACTTGGTAGCTAGTGTGACGGTGGATTTTGGACCCTTCAGGATTTTAACACTGTAGCAAAAACCTGTTTGAAATTTTGATCAAAACTTACAGTGGAACATGTGGATTTATGAAAGTACAAAAGGAAAATATAATAGCTTAGACACACTGGAATAATTGTTGCATGAGTCATTTTGTCTTATAAGATGCTGATAAGATAAATGGAGTTTACAGAAGTAAATAAGCAGACAAAACTACTCTGTGTTGTTATGAGACTTGTCAGGGAACTTTGCTTTGAAGGCTTGGAAAAAATTAATCTGACACAGAATATAAGGGTAGTTATACAAAAATTATTCAGGGAGCTACAAAGTAATGTGCAAATTTTCTGGAAAAAAAGTGACAGGTGATTACAAGGCAGATTAAAGATATGGTGCTACAAAAACTCGTGACAAAAACTTTAACCTTTGATAATGCCAATGAATATTGTCAGGCTATATTATGTTATTATGTCCCATTAGGGATAAAGAAGATGTCACGATATTTCTCCATGCTTGTAGAAATGCTGGAATGTACAATTATTTCCCCATCCACACAGATGCAAACTCCAGAGAACAAGATCAGTGACTTTCTTTTTGCCCCCCTCACACACACCCCAAAACTATATGGACCTTGCCATCAATGTGGCAAAAGATTTCATTGGGTGAGAGACTGTCTTTCAGTTCTATACCATTTTCCCAGTAAAAGCTGGTGAGATCCAAAACCAGTCCCACGAGTTCAGATTAATTGCTTTAACTGTGGAGAAATGGGACATTTTCAAAACCATGGCAGGGTGCAATCTTCTTTCTCTCTCGCTCAAAAACTAGACCCCTCACTATCAAGA
This sequence comes from Suncus etruscus, assembly GCF_024139225.1. Classification (NCBI taxonomy): domain Eukaryota; kingdom Metazoa; phylum Chordata; class Mammalia; order Eulipotyphla; family Soricidae; genus Suncus; species Suncus etruscus. Next base: position 8,267 of record NW_026060307.1, on the reverse strand, counting down.
CTTAGTAACATGTCTCAAGAAACTGGGTCTGGGCCATCGCCTTGCCCCTTAAATATCAGAGAACCATTTAATCAATATTTCAGTTTCCTAGCCCAGACCAAGAAAACGCCACAGCTTAAGCTCATTGAAGTCTGTCACTTCAGGAAGCTGTGGTCTCAGTATACCCTGCCCTGAAGATTTAACTATAATCCCTACTCAATGCCCTTTCAAGATTAGATCTGGCATAACAGTGCCAATGCCTTCAGAAACTTTAAAGATGCTTTTAGGAAAAAGCAGTTTAATGCTCAAAAGAAACATAATTCACCTGGGCTTTATAGATTCTGACCAAGTTGGAGAAATAATTGTTATTGTTTCCATGCCTATAGTCTGGACTTTTAAGAAAAATAAAAATATAGATCAAATTTTATTTCTTTATGTTATGCCTGGTTAATCAAAACACATCAGAGAAAAGGATTTCAGAAATAAAAGCCTGGAGGCTTTTGCTAATCTCAAAGAGGAAAATTCAATGTTAACCCTTCAATTTCAGGGCAGGAACTTTGAAGAAACTTTTGTCCCTGGGGCTGAAGTCTTGATAATTACAAAAAATGTTAGCCATGTAATTGGGCATTTCAAGACATTCCTTACAGTTTAGAATGCATAGAATGTATCTTGCCTCCAGATTCCATTCGCCAGAGTGCTAGATTTTTTAAGTGCATAGCACTGGAAAATCAACAGGCTGTTATTTTACCATATGTAGTTCCAGTTTCAATAAACCTATGGGGGCACGATTTGCATAAGCAAGGAAGTTGGAATATCACATCCCTCTCCCAAACCCCTTCCAGCATATTAGCTCAGAGATTTTGCCTTTTGAATTGATGCCACTAGGGTGAAGCATCCAGAATCCATCCTAATCAATTAGAAATCTAATGTTCTAAGATGGATCCCCCAATGACCCATAAATATCACAAAACTAGAGGTGTTTAGAAATTTAGCTGCTGAACAGCTAAGACTGGGACATATTGAAACTTCCTTTATGAATGGAACTTGCCTATATTTGTAATACAAAATCAACCAGATAGCTGGAGACTTTTATCTTATTTAAGACCTGTGAATGCATTCAGGATTTCTATGGGTAAGTTACAGAATGTTTTACCTTCAGCAGTAGCCATCCCCACAGACTGGACTTTGATAGTAATTTAGTTAAAAAACTGTTTTTATAACATTTTATTTCACCGAAAACAGAGAAAGAAAGTACTTTCACTTTCGTTTCTTCTGTCAATAATAGGGTCCCATTGCCGCTCTTTTAATGGACACTTTTACCTTAGGGCATGGTGAAAACACCACCATGTGTCAATATTTTGTTGATGCAGTTTTACATCCAGCTCATAAATTGTTTTCCAGGTATATTTGATTCATTACATGGATGACATTCTTCTGACCAATTCTACTTACAGAGAATTGGAATGCATTTATGAATTTGTCATCAGTTTTTGCAGGGTTCTGGCTTAACAATAGCCACAGAACAATCCAGACTTTGCTTCCATTTCAGTACATTTCTATTTATCAGAAAAATCTAAAAACTCTTAATAACTTTTAAGAACACTTTGGTAATATAAGTTGGATCCCTCCCTTGAAATTTCAAACTCAGCAACTTATTTAGAAGAAATTTGGAAGAAAATCAGACTCAAATAGCTCCAGTTGTTTAACTCAAAAGGCCCAACAGGAATTTGATATTTTCATGAACTTGCTCCAAAAGTCATCATTTCAGGTTCATATCCGGGGAGGTGTGTGGGTTTTTTTTTTTTTTTGTAATTTTTGCAATCCCTCATTCAAATATGGGTGCTATTGCTTAGCTAGGCGTGGACCAAAAAGAAACCAAACCAAAAGAAAATCCAAGTATCCATGCTTTTCTCCCACAATATTATTTGAGAAATGAGCACATTTTAGGGAGCTGTTGCTACACAGAATTTATTGTAGAGAGGTTTCTTAAGAATAAGAAGATGGGTCCCCTGCTTGTGACATCAGGCTGGGAAAATCCACGAAACTACGCCTGCCCAGTGGGGCCCAACTGTGAAAAACAGTGAGTGCTACCTCTGTATGTCTGTGTACTGTCCTCTTGCATGAAACTCTTGGGAGTGGGCAGAAAAGAGGCTCCAGCAGAGCACAGCCACTTCGCTTTGCTATGCGGCCATGCACTCTTTTTAAGAAAAGAACACCATTGCAACAAGAAGAAATAAAATCACACTAAGAACTGTGCTATATCACAGAAGCAAGCATTTCTCTCCGGACTGTCTTCTCTGTTGCATGCTTGGCCTAAGATTTAATCCAGTGTGAGGCTTCATCCACGGAGGACTCCCCTCCCTTAGAGGCAAGTCAGCCCATCCAGAAAGGGCGGAGCTAGAGGAGTGTGCTGCCTGCATCATATAGCCAATGAATACCACCACAACACGTAGAAAAACCCACAATACAAGTGTGACAATGGGGAAACAACACAGGCCAGCATCAGACATAGAGAATGAAGATGACAATTCTGATGACCAGATAATGACCAACCAACTAATCAACCTCTCAGATAAGGACTTTAGACTAGCAATATGGAAGATGCTCAATGGACTCAAAGAAACCATGGATAGAGTTGAACAGAACACTAACAAGAACAAAGAAAACATGAAGACAGAAATCACAAAACTCCAAACTGAAATAACATGTCAACTAACAGGCCTGAAAAAGTCAGTAAACGAAGTGAATGACAAAATGGATAAGCTCTGGGACAGGGTATCAGAAGCTGAGAATAGACTTGGTGCTGTGGAAGATGAGATACATAACAATTCCATACAGCAGGAGAGATTGGAAAAAAAACTTAAAGTAAATGAGCAGACAATGGAAAAATTAATCAAAGAATGGGAACAGATGAAAATAGAAGTCTATGATAAGATCAACAGAAACAACTTAAGAATCATTGGACTCCCAGAGACCCAGGAAGAAAATTTCCAGGAAGAATCAACAGTCAAGAACATAATCAAAGAGAAACTTCCAGAGCTAAAGAATATATGTGATCAAATCCTGCATGCTCGAAGAGTACCAACCAAAAGAGACCCCAGAAAAACCACCCCAAGACACATCCTAGTCACAATGACAAATCCCACAAATAGAGACAGAATTCTGAAAACAGCAAGACAAAAGGGGAAATTACATTCAAGCAAGCATCCTTGAGATTTACAGCAGACCTGTCACCAGAAACACTAAATGCCAGAAAGCAGTGGTGGGATATTGTGACAAGGCTGAATAAATGAATGCTTCACCCAGAATACTATACCAGGCAAAACTCACTTTCCGGTTTGAAGGAATTATACATGGTTTCACAGACGAAAAATAGCTCAGAAACTTTACAGACACAAAACCACTCTTAAGAGAAAAACTGAAAGACCTAATTTAAGACAAGACTAACCAAAAGACACACCAAATTTTGATATAAAGATGGCATTAAATCCCAGGACAATTCTTTCTCTCAATGTCAATGGACTAAATGCACCAGTCAAGAGACACAGAGTGGCTAAATGGATCAAAAAACTCAATCCAACCTTCTGCTGCCTACAAGAAACGCACCTGAATAGTCAGAACAAACATAGACTCAAAATAAAAGGCTGGAGAAAAATTATCCAAGCAAACAACACCCATAAAAAAGCTGGAGTGTGGGGCCGGGCGGTGGCGCTGGAGATAAGGTGCCTGTCTTGCCTGCACTAGCCTAGGACGGACCGAGGTTTGATCCCCCGGCATCCCATATGGTCCCACAAGCCAGGAGCAACTTCTGAGCGCATAGCCAGCAGTAACCCCTGAGTGTCACCAGGTGTGGCCCAAAAACAAAAACAAACAAACAAACAAACAAAAAAAAGCTGGAGTGGCCATACTAATATCAGATAATGCAAACTTTATACTCAGGAAGGTTGTAAGGGACAAAGATGGACATTTTATATTAATCAAGGGGTATGTAGAGCAGGAAGAAATAACTCTCCTAAACATATATGCACCGAATGAGGGGCCAGCAAAATATTTAATACAACTGTTGACAAATCTGAAAAATAATGTCAATAACAACACAATAATTGTGGGGAAACTTAACATGGCTTTGTCAACACTGGATAGGTCAACCAGACTGAAACCCAACAAGAATATACTAGACCTGAGGAGAGAAATGGAAGAAAGAGGCCTAGTGGATATATATAGGACACTTCTTCCTTAGAAACCTGGATACACATTCTTCTCCAATCTACATGGGACATTCTCCAGGATAGACTACATGCTGGCACATAAGACATACCTCCATAATATCAATAGGATAGATATTTTGCAGACTACCTTCGCTGACCACAAGGCTCTGAAATTATTTGTTAATTCCAAAGGGACTCAGAAGAAAAACTTTAATACCTGGAGGTTAACCAGCCTCATACTCAATAACCAGTGGGTCCGAGATGAAATCAAGGAGGAAATCAAAAGGTTCCTGGAAACAAATGACAATAAAGACACAAACTATCAGAACTTATGGGACACAGCAAAAGCAGTACTGAGAGGAAAATATATAGCTTTGCAAGCACATATCAGGAAGGAAGAAGGAGCTTATGTGAGTAGCTTAATGACACAGCTAATAGAACTAGAACGTGCTCAACAAAAGGACCCAAAAATAGGAAGACAGAAGGAAATAACAAAGCTGAGAGCAGAAATCAATGAAGTGGAAACCCAAAAAACAATATGAAAGATCAACGAAAGCAGAAGTTGGTTCTTTGAAAAAATAAACAAGATTGATAGACCCCTGGCAAACCTAACAAAGAAAGAGAGAGAGAGAAACTTGATAACTCATATTAGGAATGAAAAAGGAGAGATCACTACTGATATGGCAGAGATTCAAAGGGTAATCAGAAACTACTTTGAGAAACTCTACGTCACTAAAAATGAGAACCTGGAAGAAATGGATATATTCTTGGACTCTTATAATCTTCCACGGTTGAAGGAAGAGGATGTAGCATATCTAAACACCCCCATCACCATTGATGAAATTACAACGGTAATCAAATGTCTGTCAAAAAACAAAAGCCCATGCCCAGATGGATTCACTAATGAATTCTTTCAAACTTTCCAAGAGGAACTACTACCAATCCTGGCAAGACTCTTTCATGAAATTGAACAAATGGAAACACTTCCAAATAGCTTTTATGAAGCCAACATCGCCTTGATACCTAAACGAGACAGAGATGCTACAAAAAAAAAATTACAGACCAATATCGCTGATGAATGCAGATGCAAAGATCCTCAACAAAATCCTGGCAAATAGGATTTAATGCCTTATTAAGAAGATCATCCACTACAATCAAGTAGGTTTCATCCCAGGAATGCAAGGATGGTTTAACATCCGTAAATTTATCAACATAATACACAACATCAATAACAAGAAAAATAAAAACCACATGATCATATCAATAGATGCAGAGAAAGCATTTAATAAGGTCCAACACCCATTCTTGATCAAAACTCTCAGCAAGATGGGAATGGAAGGAACCTTTCTCAATATAGTGAAGGCCATCTACCACAAGCCAGTGGCAAATATTATCCTCAATGGAGAAAAACTAAAAGCCTTCCCTCTAAATTCTGGCACAAGACAAGGCTGTCCTCTCTCACCATTCCTATTCAACATAGCACTGAAAGTACTTGCTATAGCGATTAGGCAAGAAAAGGATATCAAGGGAATCCAGATAGGAAAGGAAGAAGTCAAGCTCTCACTGTTTGCAGATGACATGATACTCTACTTAGAAAACCCTAAAGACTCTACCAAAAAGCTTCTAGAAACAATAGACTCATATAGCAAGTTGGCAGGCTACAAAATTAACACACAAAAATCAATGGCCTTTCTATACACTAATAGTAATACGGATGAAATGGACATTAAGAAAACAATTCCAGGGGCCGGGAAGGTGGCGCTAGAGGTAAAGTGTCTGCCTTACAAGCGCTAGCGTAGGACGGACCACGGTTCGATCCCCGGCGTCCTATATGGTCTCCCCAAGCCAGGGCCGATTTCTGAGCTCATAGCCAGGAGTAACCCCTGAGCATCAAATGGGTGTGGCCCAAAAAAAAAAGTATAAAAGAAAAAAAAAAAAAGAAAACAATTCCATTCACAATAGTGCCACACAAACTCAAATATCTTGGAATCAACTTGACTAAAAATGTGAAGGACCTATACAAAGAAAATTATAAAACTCTGCTCCAAGAAATAAGAGAGGACACATGGAAATCGAAACGCATACCCTGCTCTTGGATTGGCAGGATTAACATCATCAAAATGGCAATACTCCCCAAGGCATTATACAGATTTAATGCTATCCCTCTAAAAATACCCATGACATTCTTCAAAGAAGTGGATCAGTCACTTTTGAAATTCATTTGGAACAATAAACACCCTCGAATAGCTAAAGCAATCATTGGGAAAAAAGAATATGGGAGGAATTACTTTCCCCAACTTTAAACTGTACTACAAAGCAATAGTTATCAAAACAGCATGGTATTGGAATAAGGACAGGCCCTCAGATCAGTGGAATAGGCTTGAATACTCAGAAAATGTTCCCCAGGCATACAATCACCTAATTTTTGATAAAGGAGCAAGAAATCCTAAATGGAGCAGGGAAAGCCTCTTCAACAAGTGGTGTTGGCACAATTGGATAGCCACTTGCAAAAAATTGAACTTAGACCCCCAGCTAAGATCATGTACGAAGGTAAAATCCAAATGGATTAAAGACCTTGATATCAGCCCCAAAACCATAAGATATATAGAACAGCACATAGGCAAAACACTCCAGGACATTACAGGCATCTTTAAGGAGGAAACTGCACTCTCCAAGCAAGTGAAAGCAGAGATTAACAGATGGGAATATATTAAGCTGAGAAGCTTCTGCACCTCAAAGGAAATAGTGCCCAGGATACAAGAGCCACCCACTGAGTGGGAGAAACTATTCACCCAATACCCATCAGATAAGGGGCTAATCTCCAAAATATACAAGGCACTGACAGAACTTTACAAGAAAAAAAACATCTAATCCCATCAAAAAATGGGGAGAAGAAATGAACAGACACTTTGACAAAGAAGAAATACAAATGGCCAAAAGGCACATGAAAAAGTGCTCCACATCACTAATCATCAGGGAGATGCAAATCAAAACAACGATGAGATACCACCTCACACCCCAGAGAATGGCACACATCACAAAGAATGAGAATAAACAGTGTTGGCGGGGATGTGGAGAGAAAGGAACTCTTATCCACTGCTGGGGGAATGCCATCTAGTTCAACCTTTATGGAAAGCGATATGGAGATTCCTCCAAAAACTGGAAATCGAGCTCCCATACGATCCAGCTATACCACTCCTAGGAATATACCCTAGGAACACAAAAATACAATACAAAAACCCCTTCCTTACACCTATATTCATTGCAGCACTATTTACCATAGCAAGACTCTGGAAACAACCAAGATGCCCTTCAACAGACAAATGGCTAAAGAAACTGTGGTACATATAAACAATGGAATAGTATGCAGCTGTCAGGAGAGATGAAGTCATGAAATTTTCCTATTCATGGATGTACACGGAATCTATTATGCTGAGTGAAATAAGTCAGAGAGAGAGAGAAAAATGCAGAATGATCTCACTCATCTATGGGTTTTAAGGAAAATGAAAGACATTCTTGCAATAATAATTTTCAGACACAAAATAGAAAAGAGCTGGAAGTTCCAGCTCACCTCAGGAAGCTCACCACAAAGAGTGATGAGTTTAGTTAGAGAAATAACTACATTTTGAACTGTCCTAATAATGAGAATGCATGAGGGAAATGGAGAGCCTGTTTAGAGTACAGCCGGGGGTCGGGGAGGGAGACTTGGGACATTGGTGATGGGAATGTTGCACTGGTGATGGATGGTGTTCTTTACATGACTGAAACCCAAAGTCAATCATGTATGTAATCAGGGTGTTTAAATTAAAAAAAAAACAACAGAAGAAAGGCTAAAGAAATCGTGGTATATATACACAATGGAATATTATGCAGCAGTCAGGAGAGATGAAGTCATGAAATTTTTCTATACAAGGATGGACATGGAAATGATTATGCTGAGTGAAATAAGTCAGAGGTAGAGAGATAGATACAGAATAATCTCACTCATCTATGGGTTTTAAGAAAAATTAAATACATAATTGTAACAATGCTCAGAGACAATAGAGATAAGGGCCAGAAGGACCGGCTACAATATGTAAC